>NC_080539.1:155201735-155501735 GCF_028640845.1 Ahaetulla prasina
GCGGGCGTGTGTGTGTGTGTGTGTGTGTGTGTGTGTGTGTGCGCGCGCGCATGTTAATACATTCATTCATATTCTGCATTCATAATGATTTCATTTGATATTCTATTCTATTCTATTTCATTCATTCATTCATTCATTCATTCATTCATATATATTAAGGGTATAAACTATGCTCCCCAATTCAATTTAAGAGAAGATGAGCTAGCCATATTTATTGTTTTTTTGTAATAAGCTGCTGTTTCCAAGCTGTCAACTGCCGGGGGGGGGGGGGATCTGATTTTGACAAAAGAATATTTTTCTTGCATTTTTGAATTAGAAGGTTCTGAGAAAGCAATTAGTCATTTGGTCCTTGTTTTATACAAAACAGTTCATTTTAAATGACAAGTATTCACAACATACCTTGGTTGTTACTACTTCATGCTACTCTCAAACAAACCACTTAAAATCATAGCATTAAAACTTGAAAATGTAGAATCCATGGTTTACTGGACCAATCACATGTCAAATACTTCTCCAAGAAGAAAGAATGTAGAGCTGCATTCACTCAGCTCAAATCCTAGCACCAAAAATAATGATCAGTATTAGCTTTTTGCAGAAAACAGACCATGTTCCCTAGAAGCGGTTCTGATACATTGCATTAAAATCAAAAAAGATATTTCAATTTTGAATTGTTCCCAAACTGTAGCTGTGACACTATATCAAAAGTCTTTTGTTCTATGCAAAGATTTTGGAAGAAATGTCCATCTGTGTTCAGTTCCAAGTGGGGAGAAAGACACTGGAAACATGGAGGCTGCTTGGAAGGATGGCTTACTGGTGAAGCAGAGCCACCAAGCACATGTGATTCTGGATAGCTGATCACATGGAGTGGAGAGTGTTATTTATACCCTCTCTTGGGTTTTGAATTTGAGCTTCCTGTTCCTATGGCAAGGGCATGTATTCCATTGGCTGTAGTCAGACTCCCATGTGGAGTCATGTTTGTCTTGAAGTCAAGTTTGGTTGAACCTTGGGCTGAGGAATGCAATGAAGGGGCTCAGTTATGCCGTTTGGTGAGCTCTGCTGATAGATAATCTTATTATGTTCTGGAGGTTTATGCCTTAATCCCATCACCCTGAAGCTGAGGTCTTTTGTTTTGTAGATAGGCTGGCCCAGTCTTTCTCAATGGGCACCAAATATCTGCTGGAGGCAGGGAGCTGCAGGGAGCTGAGCTTCTGTCTCCCTTAAGATTTCTATTTCTCTTTTAGGCGAAATATTCTGCCTTTTTAATATTTCCTAAAATATTTCATTCTTCTAGGAGAGGTGGGTGTTAACTTTTTTCAAAGAAAATGAACATTATATGAGCTCTAGGTTGGAATGAGTGGACTCTAAAACATCTTGTAGTTCACTTCACAAAACCCTTAAAAATTCACGACATAAAATAACACAGTTAAGAGGGGCCAAAGAGTTCAACCCCCAACTCAATGAAGAAATCCATATTAAAGCATTTCTGTCAAATGGCTGTTAAGCCTTAGCTTGAAGGGGAACATTCAATGAAGAGGAACCCTCCATCTCTTAGAGTAAAACCTATATTAGTCATTCCTCCCTTGCTACTCACTGCTGCGGCAAGCCTGCTGTTTGTCTTTTCTTGAAGTAGAAATTTTGTTTATCAATCCATGAGCTCTCAAATGATGACTTCTGAATTCCCAAAGGGGTGAGTGGGTGGGGGTAGGAATGGGGGTAGAAAGAAGAGATCAGATTTAAAAAAAAAAGAATTGGATAGTATAAGCAAAATATAAACTCTGTCAAAACTCCCTTTGGGTTTGACTCTTAGTTTTGCTTGAGCTAGCAGCAGTGGTGAAATCCAAATTTTTTTTACTACTGGTTCTGTTGGTGTGGTGTGGCTTGGTGGGCATGGCAGAGGAAGCATACTTCAAAATCTCCATTCCCACCTCACTTCAGGGGAAGGATATTGGAAAATTCCCATATCCTCCCTACTCCTGGGGGAAGGATATTGCAAAATCTTCATTCTCACCCCACTCTGAGGCCAACCAGAGGTGGTATTTGCTAGTTCTCTGAACTACTCAAAATTTCCTCTACCAGTTCTCCAGAACCTGTCAGAACCTGGCTGGCAGTGAGTGGTTGGAATATCAAATGTTTGAGAATCCCTGTGATTAAAATATAGTTATTATTATAGCTCATATTTATTTTTTTGCCTGGTTGTTTCCCCCATGAAATAATTAGGTTTATTCATGAAGAAAGAGGGGGTGGGGGTGTTCACATACATTCATTAAATATTTTAGAGGTTGCTACCCATTTTTTTCCCTTTTCTTTTGCTAAGAAATTCTTTCACCTGGATTCAAACAAGAAAAGTAACATCAAAGTAATATCAGTAATATCAAAATAAGTAGTTTCTTGAATAAGCATTGATGAAGTCATTTCCTCCAATGGAGCCATTTTCCTTGGAAAGCAATTTCATGCTGCTGAAGTCCTGAAATGAAGCATCTATTGAAGCAATAGGTAGAATTATTTTTCACTTTTTGTCATTCTTTTTAACTTTCTTTCTATTTTCCTTGTTGTTGTTAGTTGCGAAGTCATGTCCGACCCATCGCGACCCCATGGACAACATTCCTCCACACCTTCCTGTCCTCTACCATTCTCTGGAGTCCATTTAAACTCATGCCTACTGCTTCAGTGACTCCATCCAGCCACCTCGTTCTCTGTCGTCCCTTTCTTCTTTTGCCCTCAATCTTTCCCAGCATTAGGCTCTTCTCCAGTGAGTCTATTTTCCTAGCAGGTATTAAAGTCAGTATCCAAAATACTGTATATGACACCATCCTGGGTCCTTGGTTCCATAGCAGGAAGGATGCGCTAACTGGCCCTTCATCCTTACGATGCCTGGGTGACCTCGTGGAGGAGGTCCAATACCTTTCCCCTTAACTTATCAGGAATTATTACACGATCACCCCATAACAGGCACCCCTTGAGCCGAGAGCTCATCACGCTTTTTAACAAATTCTTTGAACCGTTACCCGGCGACACCCTCTCTGTACCCAACCGAGTACAGTCCTTAACACAATGTCCCGGTATGATGCCCGAGCCACTTCCTTTGATGTGACTGGGCCAGAGTCCAACGAGTCAATAAGGAGGATGGGTGTCCCGGAGTGGGGTCTTGATCGCCCCTGGCAGTGGGCATCGGCTCAATGCGCCTGCATGCCCCACTTCTTTCCCGGTCGATGCTGCAGCTTGTATGAGTAAGCGGCTAAAAATATAGTCCATCGAGTCAAGCGTGGCGAAAGTGCCACAGGCGTTGGCGGTCGCCAGCCAGTAATCCCAGTAACGGTCTGTGGTCAGTCACGATTTCAAAATTCCGCCCAAAGACATACTCATGGAATTTTTGACCCTGATACAATGGCTAATGCTTCTTTGTCTAATTGGCTGTAGTTCCTCTCTGGGAGGACATCGTTCTAGAGTAGAACGCTATAGGGGCTTCTGTGCCATTTGGAAGTCTATGGCTGAGTACAGCCCCCACCCCATAAGGGGAGGTATCGAAACCAGCACTAGGGTAATGAGTTGTGATATTGGATGAGCAGGCTATCACTTGAGAGCAGGTTCTTTACTGCTTCAAAAGCCCTATTTTCTGACTTTCCCAAGACCAAACAGTATTTTTCCCTAAGAGCCTATGCAGCGGTTCCAAGAACGGTTGCTTTGTTCTTTAAAAAGACCGCGTAAAATTAACCAATCCCAGGAATGCCTGCAGCTCTGCTTTGTTTTTGGGCGCTGGAGCCTTCCTAATTGCCTTAACTTTGCTCTCAGTAGGGTGAATTCCTTTCTTGTCTATCCGTAGCCCAAGAAATCGACCGATTCGACCCCTATCTGACATTTATTTGTCTTGACTTTTAATCCGCTGTCCGGAAAATGCTCAAGACCTTTCTTAACCGCTCCCCAATTCCTCCATGTTTTCCCTGAAATTAGGACATCATCAGTAGGGAACTACCCTGGGAGCCCTTGCAGTAGTCGTTCCATCAGGTTTTGGAACAGCCCTGGTGCCACACTAACCCCAAATTGCAATCGGTGCACTTGAATGCCCCCTGTGCGTTCAATCGTTTGGGCTTGGCTGTGCGGGCGTCTACTGGCAGTTGTTGGTAGGCTTGGGCCAAGTCTAACTTTGCAAAGACTTGCCCTTGCCCCAAAGAGTGCAATAAATGTTGCACCACGGGAACCGGGTGCTTTTCTGTAAGGCTTTGTTAAGCCGCCTTGTAGTCAGCGCAAATTCTAATTGACCCGTCCGATTTGATGGGGTGACGATTGGCGTCTCCCACTTTGCGTGATCGACTGGCACCAAAACCCCTGATTTATGAGCTTGTCCAGCTCCTTATCAATTTTTGGTTTTAGGGCAAAGGACTCTCCTCGCCTTAAGCCTAATGGGGCTACCTGGGGTCTAAGTTGAAGGAAATAGGGGTCCCTTGTACTTGCCCAGGCAGTCCTTGCAGACATCTTCGAACTCGTTAAAGAGAATGTCTTTCAAATTGCAGTCACTTCTGTAGATGCCAGTCACTCCCATGCCCAGGGCACGAAACCAGTCTAGTCCCAACAGACTGGGCAGAGTTCCTTCGACGATCGTGATGGGCAGGGTCTTTTTGTGAGGCCGTACTCGACTCGGACGGAGGTGGTCCCTCGAACAGGGATGCGATTCCCTGGTAGTCGTGCACTCGTAGCCGCTGTGCTTGCAGATGGCGCGCGACGGACGGCAGCGACTTCGCCAGGGTGTCCCAGGACATGATGGTGATCGCTGACCCCGTGTCCACTTCAAGCCTGCACCGTACTCCCTCGATCTTGGGCTTTGTGAAAATCTTCTTTTCCACTTTGGTTGAGGCGCGGCCTATGATGACAGTCGTTTGGTTAGAATCGCGCCTTTCTTGTTTGAACCAATCGCGGGCCGCCTTTCCGGTTCAGCGCTTTGATTGGCCGATTTGAATTTTCGGCGGGAAGGTTGGGCCGCTGCAAACCTGAGCTAAGTGTCCTTTCTTCCCACACCGCCGCATGTTGCGTCTTTAAACCTGCAGCGTTGGCGCTGATGCTGCCCTCCGCAGCTTCCGCACTCGCCACGGTCCTCAGTGTCGTTTCTCGGTCCGGCAGACCCTTCCTCATCCTCGCCTCACCTTCGGATTCGACTGAATCTCCTCCTGGTGTACTGGCGTTGGCTTTGCGCCGCCTTGGATTGAAGAGGCTTTGCAGAGTCTCTGCTGCTTTAGTAGACATTTCATGTGCTCTGGCCTCGCCCAGAGCGGTGGCTAGTGTCAGGTTGCTCCTGGCTAGCAGCGTCGCCCGTAAGCGGATGTCTTTGACCCCTCGGATGAGTTGCTCGAGTAGCACTTCGTCTAAGTCTCGGTATCCGCAGTCCTTGGGCGCTCTTCTAGCGGCCATGTAGTCACCGATGGACTCGCCTCCATCTGTCTCGTTCTCCGAATTCAAACCGCTGCACGTATTTGGACGGCGCGGTGCGAAATGGTTCTTCAGCAAAGTCTGCAGAGTCGGCCACGATACCGATTGTATCGGCGTTGGCTCTGCCAGGGCTTCCGCAATCTCGACCTCCGGCCCGCAATGGCTTAGGAAGTAAGCCCGCTTGCGGTTATCAGGATCCTGTAGTTCGTTGGCTTCTAGAAAGCTTTCAAACGGGTCATATATGTTCCCCATTTCTCCTTGCCGGGTTGTATGCAGTGCGGGTGGCGTGTTTGCCATTTCCGCGTTTCTGCCCTGAGTTTGCTGGGTTCGGGACTAGCGTGCTTCAGCTCGGTTCTGGTTCTCCTTAGCCTCGAGATCCCACCTTCGTCGCCAATGTTAAGTTCGGGAAGTAACGAGGCTGGAGACCAGGGTAGTGACAACAGCTCTTTAATATAGGGTGAACCCAGCAACAGGCTGGGGCAAAAACCTCTCCTTTTATACAGTTCTGCTGGAGGCTTCGTCCAATCAGCAACGTGCTGATTTCCCGCTCAAATATTTAAAGGCACAACTGTTAATACATAACACTTGGGTTTTAGTGCAGCCGTATAATAGATTCATGTCTGGTCTTTGGCAGGTTGGCTATTATTCTTCTGCTATAATTTCCTGCTTGTCATATCAGAGTAATATACAGCCAATGCAATAAAAGTTTATCGAACACTTTGACTCAAACAGCTAAATAAAGAAAAAGGAATATTCCCCACTGACATCTGAGTACAAAACTCCCAGCCCTTTTTAAAATAAGTCGAATGAAAGGAATTGAATCAGAATTATTTTTTTAACCGCTTGGCCGCTATTAATCTGAACCCTGCCTTGACAAGAGCTATTCATTTCTATTTTATTAAATCATGTCAAAATACCATTTTTAGCTAAGTCCCCTGATGGTACCAAAGATCTAAACTGGGAAATATAGAGGTGGCAGCTGACACTTAATTTGTGGCAAACGGGGTCGGGACTTCATAGGAATAAAGACTTTGATTCCAACTAATTGATATGTGGCTGCTACAGATTTGCCAGTCTTTATGCGGTAGCATAGATATACTGAGACACACTGTACAATAGTTATTGCCTCATCCCAATAAGAATCCCAAATTCAAAACCTTTCCTCCTTCTTCTGTTCCTCTTGATATTCATATAATGCAGGCATCATTCTTTCCTGGCCTTAGAACTTAACAGTAAAAAAAGAGAAGAGAAATGAAACGTTCATTAGAATTGTAGAATTCTGAAGTTGGAAGGAACCACAGTTCCCACCTGTACAAATCTTATTTGGAAATGTCTTTGCTTATGGCTTACATTTAATATATGTTGCATTATTGGGAAGAAGTACAAATGCTTTACAAGTAGACTAGCTATTCAGAATACAGCATGGTTTAATTTTAACTGTCATGAGTATTGGTAATCTTTTCTTGTGATTTGTCACATTCAGATGTTTTCAACATGTAATTTCATGGACGATGGCTTCTAAATAGGATTATCTGGCTAAATCCCATAAGAACACAATTAAAAAGCATTACTTGATTTTAGAATCATTTTGATCAGTTTCTAAATTCCCCAGAATTTTTTTTTAATACAGCTTTAATATTTCCATTGGGTATGTTTCGTGTTTTGATATATATTCAGGAACTGGCATTACATTTTAACTTGGCATAAGAAAATATATCCAAAATAATCCAAAAAGATAGATGATGGATATAAATACGGTACATAGGTAGGTAGGTAGGTAGGTAGGTAGGTAGGTAGGTAGATAGATAGATAGATAGATAGATAGATAGATAGATAGATAGATAGATAGATAGATAGATAGATAGATAGATAGATAGATAGATAGATATACAGGGGAGAGAGAGAGAGAGAGAGTTAGATAGCTAGAGATAGATAGATATAGAGATGATAGATAAATAGATAGAAAGATAGATATAGAGATGATATAGAGATAGATGGATGGATGGATGGATGGATGGATGGATGGATGGATGGATAGATAGATAGATAGAGATGGATGATAGAGAAAAAAACTGGTGATTATAGGCTTCTTAATACAGTTATATAAGGCTCATTTCCAGCTAAAACTAAATGAATTCATTCTCTAGTTCTGTTTCATTCTCATCCAAAGTTTTATTGGATGCATTTGTTTTTAAAATATGTACCGTTAGTTAATTGAAACCCTTCAATGACTTGAGCAGCAGGGATGAAATAGATGTTCTGCCCCCATTGACATAACGGATCAAAGGGAATCTGGAATAGTGTCTCCGGAGGCAAATGATTCAGCAGATAACTGAATCCTATTGATGTAATGGAGTTTAGTCAATTGTGTATTTTCTCTGCTTAAATAGGTCAGACTTGCTCTTCATGTGTAAGTAAATGCAGCATTTTCAGTATCATCTCCTTTTCCCTGGATAAAGGCAGCAAATAAATACGGAAACAAGCAATGGGGAAACCACTAGGGCTGGATGATGCTAAGAAATGATTTAGAAGCGGTGCTTTGGCCCTTGCAAAGGTCTGCTCTTCATTACAACAGCTCAATTTCAGGTTGGCACAGAACCCTAAAAGACGTCAGGTTTTTTTTTTTTACTAAACAGCAGAAGAGCACTACATTTTGCAAGAGCCAGAGAGCTTCTTCATAAACATTTCTGAACCATGTGAAGGCCAAGAACACATGAGCATGTATAAGAAATAAACATCAGACTTGGCTCTTCTCAAAGCTCTTCCATCCCTCCTCAAATCTGATTACCTTGTTTCGGTTGCTATAAAGTGTCAGCCAGCCCTTTTACACTGAACATGCTTGCCTTATGCTAATGCTGTATTTCGATATGTTTGTTGTGGTACACCAGCAGCTTGCGGAGTTGGCAGCGGAGTTGGACAATGAGGAGGAGGGGAAGGCCCGGACGAGGGCTATGCATCAGAGGCAGAGATGGGGCCAGGGCCATCTGGGAGCGATATGCGGACTCCACAGCCTCCAGAGGCGGACAGCAGAGAGGCAGAAGAACAGGAGGAGCCTGTTCCTGGTGCACGCATGCGAAGAGTTGCCAGAAGGCAAAAGCAGCTGAAACAAAAAGGATGACTTGGGAGTAAGGCCAGGAGATGATTGGCCCCTCCCATAAGGCCTAAAAGAGCAGTAACGAGCTGTTGGGTTCTTTGTAGAAAAGTAATGTTGATTCCATTGCTTCGTGTCACTCTTGAACTTTATGGGATTTTTGCCAAGACATCAAAAGTTGGTGATAAGGCCAAAGGACTGTTTATGAAGAATTTGTTTTGGACTAAGCTGAGAATGAATTAATTCTCAGCTGTTTTAATAAAATATATTTGTTCAGGACTAATTGTGTTTGGTAATCACTACTTGGACCTCGGTCACAACAGTGTTTTTCTTTTCTTGAGTACTTTGAAGGTTTCTCCGAGATCTACGAAACATTCCAGAAGGGTGGATTTGTCTAAGCAGAAGTAAAAAAAACAACACAAAACCCCATAGCATTAGAGAAATGCTTACTTCTATGCCCTAAAAATTGTTTGGGTTATTCAGTATTTTGAGTGAGATTATCAATCTTACATACATCACTGTTTCCTTTCTGACAGAAAGGAAAGAGGAGCAGGCAAAGGTACAATTTCCATGTTATTTTCAGACTGAGTAGACATCTATCCACAGGGTCCTTGTTCCCACACATATAACTCAGATGCAGATCTAGTTAAATCTGTTTTACTAGTGATTTTCGTAACTCATAATCATGCCAGATGGATCAAATGTTACCATGTGAGGGATAGGGATCCGACCAGTGGTGGGATTCAAGTAATTTAACAACCGGTTCTCTAATGATTTCTTCCAACAACCAGTTTGCCAAACTGCTCAGAAAGTTAACAACCAGTTCTCCCAAAGTGGTGCGAACTGGCTGACTCCCACAATTGGATCCAACTCACCTTCTCCAAAAAAGTTTAATGTCCATGAGTTCTTTCACAAGGAGACTCTTCACGACATCACTAACTCCTTCCTCACTGGCCGGAGAGCAGTCGGTATGGCTTGGGTGGTCCCAGCCACTCAGAGTTTGTGAAGTATTTTTTTCTGTGCATTGAGTCGGCAGTGAATTTTGTAAAGGGTGCTTTTCTTCAGCTTCCCTTTCTCTCCCATTGTTTCTTGAAAGATTCAATAGGCAAAATGTGTCGATTTCTTGGGTTTAAGCATTCCCACAACTGACCGGAAGGAGTTAGTTTAACCCTGTATATATATCAGTTTCTTTGGGGCTAAATTTAACCATGTGGGTCAATCAACTCCTTTCTGGTATTCCCAAAAGAAATGTTCTTGCTAGTGACCCAGTTAAATGTGACATAAGAATAACTAGAGAGATTTATTGCAAAGAAAGCTTTCAGTCTGTGTCTGTTCAGCTCTCCATCCCCTAAGTCATATCAGCTCTCAAATTATATTTATAACCCCCCACATATAGCCGAGAGATATAATTAAAGACTATATTTAAATTAACAAACAACCCTTATTATGGAATGTTAAAATTACCCAATATTCAGGTACACAATAGATGTGGTCTCATGAGGAAATAATCTTGCTGAAAGTCTGAGGCTTTAAACTGTTCCATTTTTTTTTCAAAAAAGGAGGGTTTTATATTGCTCATTCTTTAGTCTGATTTTTCCAAGAGAAAAACAAATAATTGCCGTCATATTTCCTCTTTGCGTTGGGTAGACCAGGCCGAAGCAACATTAGCCCAATCTTTCCTCTTCGCATTGGGTAGACTAGGCCGAAGTGACGTTGACCCAATGTTTCCTCTTCGCATTGGGTAGACTAGGCCGAAGGGACGCTGACCCAATCTTTCCTCTTCGCATTGGGTAGACTAGGCCGAAGGGACGCTGACCCAATCTTTCCTCTTCGCATTGGGTAGACTAGGCCGAAGTGACGCTGACCCAATCTTTCCTCTTCGCATTGGGTAGACTAGGCCGAAGTGACGCTGACCCAATCTTTCCTCTTCGCATTGGGTAGACTAGGCCGAAGTGACGCTGACCCAATCTTTCCTCTTCGCATTGGGTAGACTAGGCCGAAGTGACGCTGATCCAATCTTTCCTCTTCGCATTGGGTAGACTAGGCCGAAGTGACGCTGACCCAATCTTTCCTCTTCGCATTGGGTAGACTAGGCCGAAGTGACGCTGACCCAATCTTTCCTCTTCATATTGGGTAGACTAGGCCGAAGTGACGCTGACCCAATTTTCCTCTTCGCATTGGGTAGACTAGGCCGAAGTGACGCTGACCCAATCTTTCCTCTTCGCATTGGGTAGACTAGGCCGAAGTGACGCTGACCCAATTTTCCTCTTCGCATTGGGTAGACTAGGCCGAAGTGACGCTGACCCAAAGTTTCCTCTTCGCATTGGGTAGATTAGGCCAAAGTGACGCTGACCCAATGTTTCCTCTTTGCATTGGGTAGACTAGGCCGAAGTGACGCTGACCCAAAGTTTCCTCTTCGCATTGGGTAGACTAGGCCGAAGTGACGCTGACCCAATGTTTCCTCTTTGCATTGGGTAGACTAGGCCGAAGTGACGCTGACCCAATGTTTCCTCTTCGCATTAGGCCGAAGTGACCTTACATTTCATTCCTTACATTTTCCAGGATGGTCTTGCAGGCCGGATCTGACCACATCATGGGCCGCATCTGGCCTCAGGCCTTGTGTTTGACCCCTGCTCTAAGGAGAATTTTGTGTGACGAAATATGTGGCATTCAAAACATAATTCCACTCCATCAAATATTCCCAGGAGGGAGGGGCTGCATTCCAGAGAAGCAAGAGACATCAAAGTTCAGATAATTTGGGGGGGGGGGAGGGAAATCAAGACAACTCCACCCAGAAGTTCTTGGAGTTTTTTTTTAATGATGGAAGTAGTTTAGTTTGGCAAACAAATAAAAGAAACTGCTTTGAATTTACTCAGCCTGTCTTTCTTGGTTTTGGGAACCTAACGGTTAGACTCAATGGAGGACATTTAATTCACTATAGTATGTTCAAGTCAATCATTCTGGCCAGGAGGATCAGCAGGTAGGGTCAAAAAAATGAAGATAGTCTCTCTTTTTTATGCATGTGTTGTGGGCCAGGGCTTTAACCACACGGCTGTCGCCACCATCTTGATTTGCTTTTTAACCCTATTTCTGTGGATACTCCTGATTTTTGCTCGGCTTGATAGGTAATGAAAAATAAATAAATAAAGGTAATAGTATTTGAATCCACTCTCAAAGTTCCTTGCCTTGACCTGATGAAGTGCCTCCACAAGATGATTCCAGAGGAATAACACCTAAGTTCAAACACTTTGTTTCCGAAACACACAGCCTCTCACTTTTCCTCAGCCCTGCAATTTTTCTGCCACTCAGAGGGATTTGGGGTGGGTTTTCAGGCTGGAGGAAAGTCAGGGTATTACGCTCGCTCAGGAGCGAAAGAAGACTCACCAAAATGAGAACAAGCAGAATTCTAATGCTTTTTATGTCATCGACTAGTGTCTGTGACAACTGTTCCTACAAGGGAACAACAGCGTTTCCATAGGTGTTCTTGTCCGCAAAAGAACTTTGAAATGGGACTCAGGCAGCAGACTGTAGGACTGCATAGAAAAATGCCCTTGATTTCCTGTTATAATATCTCCAGTTTGTTTATCATGTGTGGATGAATTAAAAACAAGTAAATTGTGAATAAGAGATTTCATGTACAATTGTTCGGAAAAAGTTTTTTCTTTTTTTTTCCTGAAAGGGTGGGGGAAGAAACTGCTCCCACGCAGGAACACACAGCTGTGTGATTGTGCAATCTAAATCATTTCGGTTTGCGGGACAGCTATACTCTTGTGCAACTTTCATGGGGAAGACTTGAGACTTGTGCAAGAAGAGTGCTAATGGATGGATGAAGAAAGACAGAGGAATGAGGAGAGGCAAGAGGATGTTGGTGGGCTGAATAGCTCTGATTTCTTTGATTCAGTCAGTGTGAACTCCCAGAAGTCTCCAGCCAGTAAGGTCACTGCAGAGAATTCTGTGGGCATCTGGGTTGGGAATTATTCTTCGAGGCATATCTCTGTTCTTTAATCCAAGGGTCTCCAACCTTGGCAAGTTTAAGGCTTGTGTACTTCAACTCCCAGAAAGCTGGCTGAGGAATTCTGGGAGTTGAAGTCCACAAGTCTTGAAGTTGCCAAGGTTGGAGACCCCCTGCCTTAATCTACAAGTGAGTTATAGCTTTTCAATTTTAGTTAGGTAATCAGGATGTCTTTGATTCCAAGTATAAGTGTAATCAAGCAAGTGCCACTCAATGAATGAAAAGGACAGTGGTTCCCCTTGTAGACTCTTATAGACTTCAAAAATTGGTTCAGACAAGAAATAAGAAATGATAAATTGGTCCACATTGGAAAACAATTGACATTAAGAGGCAAATGTGAAATATCAAGCTAGATTAAAGAAGAAGAAAAAAAAAAAAGAAACCAAGGATGGAAATGATTAAATTTAAATTAAAGGGTTTCAAGAGAAATAAGGAAATAAAAGAAAATAAATTGATGATAATTTACAAATGTGGTGATTCTGAGAAATATATGTGATAAATGGAGAAATAAGATAAAGAAATGAAATAAGATTAAGATTAGAGGTCAGGGCGGATGGTAATATTGATTATATATTAAATATTATGTAGAGATGAATAATAAAAAAGTAAAAAAAGAGAATATTATGGCAGAAATTGAAATATATATATTATATTTTGGAAATATTTATGTTGTAAGCTGTATAAATTTTGACTCGGTCAATACTTTATTCAGAAAAAATGTATTGTTTGTATGTTTGCTTAAAAAAAATAAAAAAAATATTTTAAAAAATTGGTTCAGACATGTTGTAAGAGATTCTCAGTAGAGCATGGATTTATTCTAATGCTAACTGAAAGTATTTTCTCCGTGTCCAGCACACGTTATCAGTTAACAGCAGGGCAGGCTGCCTATAAACATGCCTTCTTTAAGGCTGTGTCATATACTGAACTTAGAGTTAAATTGGTAACAAAACAGGCCTTATCAAGAATGAAAGCTCTCCCTGTCTAATTTGAGGATTAACTTAAATCTTTCCTGATTTGACAGTGAGAAACAGAAAAAGACATGCAACATAAACGTCGAATCTGTATAATTTTGGATTCTTTGACATTTGTATTTTTACATATATTTGATCCCTAGATGATTCTGCCATTTATTTGAAAACCAAATAATGTACATAGATGGTGGAAGATTGGTTTCAGGCCTGGAAGCCAGGCCTGGTTTATAAAAAGGCCAACAGTTGAAGAAATGGTAAGCTGACCAGTTTGGTCAGGGAAAAAGCAATAAAGACTGTTTTGAAAGACTGGAAATTTTATATGGACTTTTTGTTGAAAGAAGTAAAGACTGAATTGATGATTATGGGACTACATAAGGTAAAAGAAAGAAGGAGGAAGGGAATTACAAAGTGAGAAAAAAACAGGGGGAAGAGTAAGATAGTAACTACTCAATAAGAAAGAAGGGCAGAAATCATAATTTTATACTTTCTTTTTTTGTTATCTTTCCTTTCATTCTTTATATTTTTATCGTATTTTAATAAAAAATGTAAAAAATGAAAACCACATACGGTGTAATACAATTTTAGATGTAATGAGCGAAATTTAATCTACCATATGAAAAGAGGCTTAGTGCTAGTAGAATAGAATAAAATAACAGAGTTGGAAGGGACCTTGGAGGTCTTCTAGTCCAACCCCCTGCCCAGGCAGGAAACCCTACACCACTTCAGACAAATGGTTATCCAATATTTCCTTAAAAACTTCCAGTGTTGGAGCATTCACAACTTCTGGAGGCAAGTTGTTCCACTGATTAATTGTTCTAACTGTCAGGAAATTTCTCCTTAGTTCTAGGTTGCTTCTCTCCTTGATTAGTTTCCACCCATTGCTTCTTGTCCTGCCCTCAGGTGCTTTGGAGAATAGCTTGACTCCCTCTTCTTTGTGGCAACCCCTGAGATATTGGAACACTGCTGTCATGTCTGCCCTAGTCCTTCTTTTCATTAAACTAGACATACCCAGTTCCTGCAACTGTTCTTCATATGTTTTAGCCTCCAGGGCCCTAATCATTTTTGTTGCTCTTCTCTGCACTCTTTCTAGAGTCTCCACATCTTTTTTACATTGTGGCGACCAAAACGGAATGCAATATTCCAAGTGCGGCCTTACCAAGGCATTATAAAGTTCTACCTTTCATTGTACCATTATGTCTCCAACAATCTGCAATTCTCCTTTCTTTCTGTATTGCCACGAAATATTCAAAGATCAAAATCCCATTGGTGTTTGGCTTTGGAAAGGAAAAAGACCTTAGAGAGGTGGATTACCAGAAAAGATCCATATCAGCAGTCATGCTCTCTGCCAGCAACAACAATAAAATTAGTTGAAAGTTAATCCCAAGAGAAATCCAAATCTAATTTTCAAGCATCAAAAAAACGAAGTAGAAAAAAAAGAAAGAAAATAGTTTCATCAGGGTGGGGATTGGGGAATTGCACAGCAACTTTCAGCACAGCAGCATTATTAAGTATATTTAGCCCTGAGAAGAAAATAAAAATGAGGGTGGAATATGAGCTCGGTCTGAAGGCTGTCAAACAGACGGAAACCACAACCTATTTAGTAAAACTATCAAAAAAGAAGAAACCACAAGCAGTTAGGAATGCAGTACTTGTCTTAAGTTATAGGAAGGCAGATTCTAGTAGAATACAGGTAAAAATAACCTGAAATAAGATTAGTTCAATGATCCACGAGAGAGTAATGATCCTATTACAGGCTGTGTCCACAGGATGCTAGGGGCCTATTTCATAGAATGTATCTCTCTGAGGTCTTCTCATTTGATTCTGGTGCTGAGGCTCAGTGATGTAAATGGCTCCTTATAACTATCCAAAGTCCTCAACTTACAACCAGAAATCAGACTGGAATCTCTCTCGCTAAGTGGATTATAGATTATACCCCAAGGTTCTGAAAGAACTGGCAGACGAGATCTCAGAACCACTGAACTATATCTTTCAAAGTTCCTGGAGCACAGGGGAGTTGCCAGAGGACTGGAAAAGAGCTGATGTAGTTCCCATCTTCAAAAAAAAAGGGGGGGGGGAGAAACAGATCCAGGAAACTACAGACCTATCAGCTTAACCTCAATACCAGGGAAGATACTGGAAAAGATAATCAAGCAACAAATCACTGAACACCTAGAAGCAAACAAAGTAATAGCCAAAAGCCAACATGGGTTTGTCAAAAACAGATCATGCCAGACTAATCTTATCCCATTCTTTGACAAAGTGACAAAATCAGTGGACCAGAGGAATGCTGTCGATATAATTTACTTGGATTTCAGTAAAGCATCTGATAAAGTAGACCATAACCTACTACTAGATAAAGTAGAAAAATGTGGTTTAGACAGCACCACCACCAGATGGATTCGTAACTGGCTGACCAACCGCCCTCAATGTGTAGTCCTCAATGGAACTACATCCACATGGAGGGAAGTATGCAGTGGAGTACCCCAAGGCTCTGTTTTAGGCCCAGTACTCTTCAACATCTTCATCAATGACTTGGACGAGGGGATAGATGGGGAAATCATCAAATCTGCAGATGACACCAAGCTGGCAGGAATAGCCAACACTCCAGAAGATAGGCTCAAGATACAGAAGGATCTTGACTGACTTGAACATTGGTGCTATCTAATGAAATTCATGAAATGAAAATGAAATTCAACAGTGAAAAAAGTAAGGTTCTACATTTAGGCAAAAAAACAAAAACAAAATGCACAGGTATTGTATATGTGGTACCTTGCTCAATAGTAGTAACTGTGAGAGGGATCTTGTAGCCCTAGTGGACAACCATTTAGATATGAGCCAGCAGTGTGCAGCAGCTGCCAAAAAAGCCAACATAGTTCTGGGCTGCATAAACAGAGGGATAGAATCAAGATCACGTGAAGTGTTAATACCACTTTATAATGCCTTGGTAAGGCCATACTTGGAATATTGCATTCAGTTTTGGTCGCCAAGATGTAAAAAAGATGTTGAGATTATAGAAAGAGTGCAGAGAAGAGCAACAAAGATGATTAAGGGACTGGAGGCTAAAACTTATGAAGAATGGTTGCAGGAACTCGGTATGTCTAGTTTAAGGACTAGGGCAGACATGATAGCAGTGTTTCAATATTTCACAGGTTACCACAATATTTCACAGGTTACCACAAAGAAGAGGGAGTCAAACTATTCTCCAAAGCACCTGAGGATAGAACAAGAAGCAATGGGTGGAAACTGATGAAGGAGAGAAACAACTTAGAACTAAGGAGAAATTTCCTGATAATTAGAACAATCAATAAGTGGAACAACTTTTATTTATTTATTTATTTATTTATTTATTAGATTTTTATACCGCCCTTCTCCCGAAGGACTCAGGGCGGTTCACAGCCATAATAAAAATAGAACAATATACAATTAAAACAACAATTAAAAAACTTATTATATATGGGCTGAGATATAAAACAATATCCTATTAAAATTAAACTCTCTAAAAATATAAAATTATAAAATTTAAAAATCACGAAGCCAGTCCCGCACGGATGAATAAATAGGTCTTGAGCTCACGGCGGAGGTCCGAAGGTCAGGCAGTTGGCGTAATCCAGGGGGAAGTTCGTTCCAGAGGGTAGGAGCCCCCACAGAGAAGCACCTTCCCCTGGGGGCCGCCAGCCGACATTGCTTGGCGGACGGCACCCTGAGAAGCCCCTCTCTGTGCGAGTGTACGGGACGGTGGGAGGTATTCGGTAGTAGAACTTGCCTGCAGAGGTTGTGAATGCTCCAACACTGGAAATTTTTAAGAAAATGTTGGATAACCATCTGTCTGAAATGGTGTAGGGTTTCCTGCCTGGGCAGGTGGTTGGACTAGAAGGCCTCCAAGGTCCCTTCCAACTCTGTTGTTATGTTATGTTATGTTATGTTAAGTGATGCAGTCATTAAGTGAGGCAGTTTTATAAGCTCTTTGTTTTGCTGTGCACGTTAAGCAAATCACACCGTTGTTAAGAGAAGCTGCCTTCCCCCACTAACTTTACTTGTCAGAAGCCCCCTGGGAAAGTTGCAAACGGAGATCATGTGGCTTCAGGATGTTATAACTGTTGTAAATACAAGCCAGTTGCCAAGTGCACAAATTTTGATCATATTTTTGTGGGGACTATGTGATTGGCACAAGGACCAGACCTAAGTCACTTTTTCAGCACCATCATACCTCTGAACAGTCATTAAATGAATAGTCATAAGTCAAGGACTATCTGCAGGCTGCTTTGGAAGAATTACCAGCTTCTTTTTTTGTCTTTTATTTTTTTTGGAAAAGCATTCAGCAAACACCAAGGAAATATTTTAAAAAATGAAGATCTTTTCCTTTGTTAACTACAAACATGGTTATCAATATCTAGAGCTCTGGTGACACAGTGGTTAGAATGCAGCATTACAGGCTAACTCTGACCACAGCCTGGAGTTCAATCCTAAACAGCTCAAGGTTGACTCAGCCTTCCATCCTTCTGAAGTCAGTAAAATGAGGATCCAGGTTGTTGGGGGCAATATGCTGACTCTGTAAACCGCTTGGAGAAGGCTGTAAAGGGCTATACTGTGAAGCGGTAAATAAGTCTATGAGATCGGTCTCATTCGAGAGAAAGATGAATCCGCGTATAGACGGGAGGTTGAACGACTAGCCTCGCGGTGCGACCAGAACGATCTAGAACTGAACACACTCAAAACCGTAGAAATGGTGGTAGACTTTAAGAGAAACCCTTCCATACTTCCACCTCTCACAATACTAGACAACACAGTATCAACAGTAGAAACCTTCAAATTTCTAGGTTTTACCATATCACAAGATCTAAATGGACAGCTAACATCAAAAACGTCATCAAAAAAGGACAACATAGAATGTTCTTTCTGCGCCAACTCAGAAAGCTCAAACTGCCCAAGGAGCTGCTGATCCAGTACTACAGAGGAATTATTGAGTCTGTCATCTGCACCTCTATAACTGTCTGGTTTGGTTCTGCAACCCAACAAGAAAGACACAGAGTTCAGAGGATAATTAGAACTGCAGGAAAAACAATGGCTACCAACCTGCCTTCCATTGAGAACCTGTATACTGCATGAATCAAAAAGAGGCTGTGAAAATATTTACAGATCCCTCACATCCTGGACATAAACTGTTTCAACTTCTACCCTCAAAACAACGCTATAGAGCACTGCACACCGGAACAACTAAACACAAGAACAGTTTTTTCCCAAATGTCATCACTCTGCTAAACAAATAATTCCCTCAACAATGTCAAACTATTTATTAAATCTACACTACTATTAATCTTCTCATCCTTCCCATCACCCATCTCCTTCCACTTATGACTGTAACTTTGTTGCTTATATCCTTACAATTTATACTGTAATTGATTGTTTCCTGATTGCTTAATTGTAGCCTATGACTATCATTAAGTATTGTAAGTATTGTACCTTGACGAAGGTATCTTTTCTTTTATGTAAACTGAGAGCATATGCATCAAGAAAAATTCCTTGTGTCCAATCACACTTGTCCAATAAAAAAAAATTCTAAATGCCATTGTATTGCATTGAATCTTCATTCTCATATATGTTAATTTGCTGAAAAATTATATTATTTTTCCAAACAATGAAAACAATCAAACGTATTTTGTTTAACTTTTGTTTCTGGTCCCTCTCTCTCTCCATCCCTCCCTCCCTCCCTCTCTCACTCTCTCTCTCCATATATGCATGACAGGGAAAAATGAAGATGTCCCTGAAGTGCATATCATGGTTATTTTGTACAATGGTTAATATAATTTCCAAGTCTAGGTCTAAACTGAATGACATGCAAAAATTAAATAAGAGCGAAACTCATTTCCGGCAAAAAGAGTTCTTTTTTGTTTTTCAAGCTGGATGCAAAAGATTTCTTGGAAGAGGTTTATCCAATTGTTCACGACCATTACGTCCACCCAAAGTTGAGCTTGCCTGAAGGAAACTAGCTTTTTCTAATACGATGCCTAACAAAAGTTTTCTAATGTACGAGATGCAGATATAAATAAAATACACCTAAAAATAGTTGGTTCAGGAGACAAACATGTTGATATTATGTTTTCCAATATTTTTTTTAGCTGGAAGTGGCCCGTTTCCCAAGTTCTGGGTCCACTGGCAAATGGGCTGTTTCTGGTCTCCGGAGGGTCTCCGGAGGGCTGGGGGAGGCTGTTTTCATCCTCCTCAGGCTCCTAAAAAGGCTCTGGAGCTTGGGGAGGGTGAAAAAAGTCTCTTCTTTCAGGTACCTTTTGTAGTCTGAACCCATTCCTCTCTGCTCAGAGAACAGGCATCTCTGATTTCAGATAATTTTCTATTGCAAAGAAGGTATCATCCCATGATGATGAACCTATGGCATGCGTGCCACAGGTGATAAGTGTAGCCATATCAGTGGGTATGGGAGCTCAGCTGATTTTTGGGCCTTCTGAGCCCACCGTAAATTGGCAAACGGGCCGTTTCTGGCCTCCGGAGGGCCTCTGGGAGTGGTAGTGGGGAAGACCCTTTTCGCCCTCCCCAGACTCCTAGAAAGGCTCTGGAGGCTGGGGAGAGCAAAAAACGGGCCTACCATGCCATCGTGTGCCAGGAGCAGGGAGAGCGGGGTAGTGGGGTGATGTCGTGCGCGCATGTGCAGGGGCAGGGCCCATAGAATTATGGGTGTGGGCACACGCACTTGCAACCCCCTCCCCGCTCCTGGCATGCGATGGCAAAAAGATTAGCCATCACTGGTATAATCATTTATTACAAGCAAGCACTCCCTTGCATCTTCATTCAGGGATATGAGATTTGCTGAACTCAAGCTACCCAAGGCAGAAAAATGTATTATAATATTTTGAGCCTGCTCTATGTTGACACCTTGTGGTTTGATATACATAGCATTGAAAATAAAATGCTCAGAAAAAAAATAAGGGACAAAGGTATTTCAAATGGCGACACTGAATTGTATCCTGAAAACATTGTATCTGTTGATGTATGAAAAGCTTAGGATTTAGGCAGTTTTACTCCAGGGGAAAAAAACTTTTGTGGACCTGACTTGAAATGGATGGAAAATACATATGATTTTTTTAACAAGTGATTATTATTTATTAGATTTTTATCCTAACTTTATTATTTTGTAAGTAACTCAAGGCAGTGAACATACTCAACATTTCTTCCTCTGATTTTCCTCCAATAACAACCTTGTAAGGCTGGTTAAGCTAAAATTATATGTATAATTTTCTTTTTTCCTATTTTATATCTTTTGGATGGAGCTTTTTATCATCAATTATTGTCTTTCATTAGTTTTTTTTCTTTTTCTAGAGAGAGAGGAGGAAGGAGAGGGGGGGATGAGGGAAAAAGGGAGAGAGGTGAGAGAGAGAGAGAGCATAAACTGTTAATGACTTTTTCCTGATTCCTCTCTAGTTAAATCTAAAATGGTTTCTTGCTGCCACCTAGTGATAATGAACTAAATTTTTTGAATCTCTCTAAACAAAAATAGATTTCCAGAGGATTGGTACAACATAGAATTAATATGAATCAAATAATACTCTGATCCAGTATTATTATGCAAACAGATACTTGCCATGCAGATCAGAACTCTGAACAATCTGTTGCTAGCATAATAGACCAGAAGAAAATGTCGCCCAATTCCCATGGTTAATTGGGAGATCTGAGTTCTAGTCCTACCTTATGCCTGAAAGCCAGTTGGGTAACTTTGGGCCAGTTCCTATCTCTCGGCCCAACACACCTCACAGGGTTATTTTTGTGGGAAAATAGGAGGAGGAAGGAGTTTTAGGTATGTTCAATGCCTTGAGGTATTTATAAAAATAAAGGTGAGATATAAATAAATAAGTAGGAATATGTACTATTTAAAAATCTCTCTCATGTTTTCTCTTATTTAGAAAATAAAATAAGGTGTTACATTTCTATTTTATTAAACTGTGTTACCATTATATTTGTTAGCATGACATAAGGATAATGGAGCTTTTCCTTTTTCATTTCATACATTCCTTTTATTTTTTTTTAATTAAAGTTTACAAAAATAAAGAGTAATGCAAACTAGAGAAAATATGAAAAAGAAAAAATACGAAAATGACTGAGAGAGGGAAAAAGAAAAAAAAGATACATAGAAGTTGACTCCCCCTCACTTCAGACAAGTATAAGCAATTTCAATAACTTAAAACTGTCTCTAATATTTTAACTATAATAAAAATGAAAAAAAATATCTTCTTCCAATATCTCATCCCTTTTGAATAATCAAATTATTTAAAAAAAGTCCTAATCAGGAAAGGTTTATTAAGAGCTATCAGGGATTGTAACATACATATTTACCCTTAATCAAATAAATCTAATTTTTAATCCAATGTATTACTTTCTGTAAAATATAAAACAAAATACTTCTTTATAAACCATTCTTTAAAGCTTTGTCATTCAATCCTGGTTTAAAAAAAATGTGAAATCCCATGAATATCTACCAGAAATTGCAACATATATATTTTAACCCTGGTGAAATAAATTCACTTTATATATCTTTGTTTTCTTTTAAAAAGCTTGATTTTTGAGCGGATCAAATAATGACCCAGAAGTTGATTTCTTATCTTTTTCTCTTTGTTTCCTTTCAGGAACACTTGGGGAATTTAACACCTTCCTTTTGTAAATCCAAGATGAGAGGGCTTTCCGTGTCAGTCTTCTGATTTATTATTTGCGTGTCCCTTTTAATTATGAAAACATTGACTAGTTTCATTTGTAAAATCTATGTTGGCATAATTTTCCATATCACTTTTATACTCTGGCATTTTAAAATCAATTTTCAGATCTTTCTACATCACTTTTGTAATCTATCATTTTTTTAAATCAAAAACTACATTCAAATCAATCTCAGTCTTTGTTTTCATCAACTGTTCTGCTTCTGTAGTATCAAGCAATATTGTAACTTCTGAGTCTATTGATCCCAAACAACCTTAATTTCTTCTATAGTCAAATAGTGTTACCCTATTATATTAGTTCTGCAATTGGACTGCAAGGTGATCAAACTGCTCATTCCTAGAGGAGATCAATCCTGACTGCTCTAGAAGGCCAGATCCTGAAGATGAAACTCAAATACTTTGGCCACCTAATGAGAAGGAAAGACTCACTGTAGAAGAGCTTAATGCTGGGAAAGATTGAGGGCAAAAGAAGAAGGGGATGACAGAGAACGATGTGGCTGGATTGAGTCACTGAAGCAGTAGGCATGAGCTTAAATGGACTCCAGAGCAGCAGGCATCAACTGGTGGTCCGTGGACCACTGGTGGTTCACGAGAAAATTTTGGTGGTACGCAAAGAAATTATTTGTATTTTTTATATTGCATTAAATTAGGGGTCCTCAAACTACAGCCCCTGGGCCGGATATGTGCAATGAACGTTTGTGTTGCTGCAGAGAGTCTCCCCCTTCTGGGTCTTTTTGTGTGGGTCGAAGGGAACAGAAATTCTGACTTGGGGTCTGCTTCAGCCTCATGGTGCAGGGCCTTGGGCGAAGGTTGAAGGGAAGTGCCACTGGTGACGAAGAGCTGGTGGACCTTGGTCCAGTGGGACTGCATCGTGGCCTGGAACTGGCTGACCATCTCAGCCCACTGAGCCTCCAGGTGCCTGTACTTTGCCTTGCACTCCCACAGGTCTTCCCTCTGCTTGGAAAGCCTATGCTGATAGTCCTCAGTGAGGTGCTTCTACTTAGCCTCCTTCTCAGTCAGATCCAATTTGAACTGAGCTGTTTTGCCAACTCTTTCTCATGGTGGCTGCTTAGCTCCAACAACTGCTTCCTGTTGGGGCCCTAAGGAGCCCGGACAGGGTGGCAAGGAGTGGAGGGGTGAGTAGAGGTTGGCGAGGCGCCCCTCGACATGAGTGATACCAAGTTGGCCATGACTACCCAGTCACATGACCACTTAGCTATGCCCACCCAGCCGGTCATTAGGCAATCATATTAGTGGTCCGTGGGATTTAAAATTATGAATTTATTGGTCCCTGAGGTCCAAAAGGTTGGTGACCCCTGCTCCAGAGGATGGTAGAGGACAGGAAGGCCTAGAGGAACGTTATTCATGGGGTTGCAATGGGTCGGATATGACTTCACAACTAATAGCAACAACATTATATTAGTTGGTCTATTCTCCTTTAAGAATAATTTTTATTCCCTCCTGCCAGCCTTCAAATCCCCTCTCATTTTCAAATCAACAAAACTTTTTCACAGAGGGATTTCCTACAGTTAACTGCAAAGACTTCATATGTTCCTTCATACCAGGGGTGAAATGCTCCCGGATTGGACTGGATCGTGCAATTTAGTAGCGATCGTGACCAGTAGTTCGGCGTTCCGGTAGTGATGGTGGAGCAAAGCTCCACCCACCCATCCGGGTGTCATTACTTCCTGGTTTTAACCAGGAAGTAATGTGTTTTTTTACCTTCTGTGCATACGCAGAAGGTTTTGCGCATGCGCAGAAGGTCTGAGCACACATGTAATGGCTTACGTCAAGTGCCTGATCTTCGGACCTTCCGTCGTGAGCTAAAAACATATTTATTCACTCAAGCAGGACTGGCATAAATAGTTGGTTTTAAATTGGGGTTTTAGTGATTTTAAATTTTTAAATTTTTTAAATTATCGGCCGTTTATTAATAGTTTCTTTTAATTTCTTTTAATTGTATATATTCTGTATTTTATTCCGGCTGTACACCGCCCTGAGTCCTTCGGGAGAAGGGCAGTATAAAAATCTAATAAAATAAAATAAATAAATAAAATAAATGTAATGTGCGCGGCACTTGCACTTCCGAACCGGTAAGGAAGGTAAGTAGATTTCACCCCTGCTTCATACATTTTAAACATCCCACAGGAAATATTCTTTCAAATACATCTAGCCCTTTAATTTTCCCAAATCAACATTCTAGTTCCCCTTTTTGCTGTTTCCCATAAATTAAGGCTGTTCTTGTTAATCCTTAAACTTACTTAGAGCTTCTTTCATCCAGGGTAGAAGGCAAAACTCCTGGGCTAATACAGCTTGTCTTTTGGAAGTTTCTTAACTTCCAGAAACTATTGACAAGTAACTTCCTGAAGTCATTAAGAGAAGGGGTAGAAGAACCCAGTGTTCCTTTGACGGTGCCAAATAGTGGTTTAATCAGGATGTTTTCTGCCCCAGCACTGGAGATAGTTATGGTACTATCTCTTCTCATGGAGGTTCTGACTAGAGCACATTTGAGGATGACCCTAATTTCCTTAATCTGGAAAGGAATTCTGAGGAGCCGATCCATTCACTGGCATCTCTTTTTGCTATGATCATCAGCTCCAATCAGGGAACTGTCTTCTGTCCTTCATCGTTTTTCCAGAAGTCCAATGTTTATGGAGATTCTCAGTCATCCAGGTCATGGTTGTCCCAAAAGGCCCCAACCCAAAAGGTTGTCCTTTTGGGGACCAGAAGTCCAATATTTTGTAAATTCTTAATTTGTTTCCCCCTCCCCTTGTTCCTATTTCTTACTGTTCGTTTATTTAATCACAACAATCCATAAAGCATCATTAAAAACAAAGCTATTGTTTTTCCCTCCAGTGCCAGACCTCTTACAACCCAGTTGCATCTGATGCTTTGGGGGAAGAGCCAGATCTTCACAGCCTTCTGGAAGGCTAGAAGGGTAGGAATCCTTCAGATCTTCAGTGGGAGGTGGTCCCGAAGGGCTAGGCAACCACCCCAAAAGACTCTGAGGTCCCATCAGATGCCAATACTTAAGAGAGAAGATCTGGAACTCCCCCACCCTATCTATTGTGACCCAGGCCCAAGTAGGTAGTAGGAAATTCAGTCAGTGAAAAAGCAAGCAAACTTTATTCTAATAGCTGAGAATTACTTCATTCCCAGCATAGTTCAACTAAATTAAAGCAAATTCTTCCCACAAATTCCTCAGTCCTATCACAAACCTTGGTCCAATTAGGCAAACTGCCAAAGGCCTTTCTTGGCAAATGTTCAGAAGTTACTGATACAAAAATAAATGCAAGAAGACGAAGTACCATCATTGTTTTCTGGCAAAGCCCAAACGCCGTTGCTGGTCTTTTAAGCCTTATGGGAGTGGCCAATCATCTTTTGGCCCTACTCCCGAGTCGTCCTCTTTGCTTGAACTGCTCTTGCCTTCTGGCAGCTCTGCTCATGCATGCATTAGGAACAGGCTCCTCCTGTTCCTCTACCTCATTACTATCAGTCTCTGGAGGCTCTGGAGTCTGCACGTCACTCCCTGATGACCCAGGCCACACCTCAGCCTCATTGCTGTCCGACTCTGTTGCCAGCTCCGTAGGCTGCTGCGGACCACAACACTATCTAACCTAGCAGGGCAGGTAGATACCCTCAAGGAGATGCAGTCCTGCAAGTAACTTGGCCTTGTGCCATGTAGGACTTTAAAGGTGATAATCAATCTCTTGAATTGCACCCAGAAAGTAATTGGGAGCCAGAGCAGATCCTGCAGTAGTGGTGTTACTTGGATGAATCACTGTGCAGCAAAAACTACATGTGCTGCTGCACTGTGGAGCACTGTGCAGCTTCTGGATGGTCTTCAAGGACGGTCCCATGGAGAGCACGTTGTTGTAATCTAAATGGGAATGATTAAGGCATGGTTGACTACGAGCAAGGCTTCCAATTCAGGAATGGGTGCAATTGGCTTTTTGTGCAAGGCCTCAAAATTTTGCTGCTCCTTTCAGTGTTTACAATGAAGGACAAACTGCTGAAATCATTTTTTGTTCTTAGAGCTCCATGGCCATCTAGTAGCTTAGGGATCCCAATCTTTTTTTTTTTTTTTTTTGGAAGCTGAAATTTTGATAGCAACTGATAGGCTGTCTTCATGAACTATATCTAAAGTAGATGAACATTGAGTCAATCTAGTTGAAATCAATAGGTTTCACTCATCTGACTTCCAACATGTGGCAAGCATGGGGTGCAGCTTACAGGAGACTAGGGAATAAGGTAAGGAATGCACAGGTTACCTATTCCCATAAAATGTCATATATTGTCCGTGGAGTGGAAATAGCTTGAATTGGAAATTTTTCAGCCAAGTCTGCTTTTGGGCTGTTGAGAATACTTTTCTAAGTCAGAAACACTAAAAGATGCTCACCAGATCTGTTGAGACTCTGCCCAACTGAAGTTACTCTACAGCTATTTTATCACTTGCTGCCTTGGATGGGGAGTTTGTTTCCACAGGGGCAATTTCAAGAGGAGAGGTTTACTTCTCTGGATGAGTCACCCAAGCATCTTCATGCTTGAGGAGTGAGAATCTGATAGCTCTTTAAAAATATATATATATATATTTGTAAAACAATACAATATGACAAACACAAAACACAAAACATATATTCCCTTTTTACAACAGGTTCGTAATGGTAGTCTTCTATTATTTACATTTCCCCCTAACTCTCCTTATACTATATACATCCTTCCTGTCCCATTATCCCTTATTTCTCTATAAATTTCTTCACATATATTAATTTTATACATTATCTTACAAACACTTTCCGTTTGTGACTTTTCCCCACTCATTATTGATTACTGTTCCTAATCCCCAGCCAGTTATACCGTTTGTTCCATACTACGTAATATTCTGTATCTTCCTTTTCTTTAATTTCCTTTGTTAATTTGTCCATCTTGGCACAATCTAACATTTTCTTTATCAGTTCTTCCTCAGGTACATTGTCTTCATATGTTTTAGCCTCTAGTCCCCTAATCATCTTTGTTGCTCTTCTCTGCACTCTTTCCAGAGTCTCAACATCTTTTTTACATCGTGGCGACCAAAACAATGCAATATTCCAAGTGTGGCCTTACCAAAGCATTGTAAAGTGGTATTAACACTTCACGTGATCTTGATTCTATTCCTCTGTTTATGCAGCCCAGAACTGTGTTGGCTTTTTTGGCAGCTGCTGCACACTGCTGGCTCATATCTAAATGGCTGTCCACTAGGACTCCAAGATCCCTCTCACAGGTACTACTATTGAGCAAGGTACCACATATATGGTACTTGTGCATTTTGTAAAGCTGGAGGTGGTGGTCTGAAAGTAGATCAGCTCTCAAGAGTCTCACTGTCATGGAAGATCACTCTCTGGTCAGTTTTTTTTTTTTTTATAAAAAAGTTTTATTTTTACAATCATATCAAACAGCTCATCCAATGTACAGTTATATGCAATTAGTCGGGCTTGCCCAGTCACCACCCCCCTTTTTAACACTCTTCCCTCTTCTACCTTCTTTTACTTTCCAGACCTTCCTCTCCTTCTCTTATCTACATCCTCTCCTCCCTCCACCCTACACTCCTTCTCCCTCTTCTACCCCTCTTCCTTCCTCTTCTCCTCTTTCCTACCTCCTACTCTCTACTCTTTTCTACTCTCTGGTCAGTTTTTGTCTGGTGGCTGCTCTAACCATTTCCAGAGGGGGAGAACCAATTGAAACTGTCCAATTGTCCCAATGGATTTGAATGGTTTCCTGAATACGCTTAGCACCACATTTGTCAGTGACACAATTGACTAGCTGATCTGAAGAGAAAAAAGCCCTTTCCTTCCAGGAGAGATAAATCAGCGCCTTGATTTAGCAGGGCACAGAGACCAATGAGAGGGAAGGCAAAGGGCACCCCAGCCAGCTATGCCAGTCAGAGTCCAATTTACCGGCTGATAAATATGGTAAAATGGGAACTGGTTAAGAATTTCCCGGATGTTTTGGCTGGCAGCTTTTTAAGCTAACCACCACGATATCTTTCTAGTCTATGTGGCATGTTTTGGTCTCTGGAACACTACTTCACAATGATTGTAGGGCTTATCTGGCAATTTATAGTGTGACCAGGTCAAGACATTTATGGTTGGTAGATAAGATGAAGAAGCAAAATTAAGGGCTGTGAATTTTACCCCAGGGCTTCTCTGTTGACTATGACCATGAGGAGATTGAGGCAGAAGTGAGTTAAGGAAGGAAGAGGTTTCTAAATGGTGCCATGAGGCTTTTAAAACTGCTGGCCCTAGTAAGGAATATATGAGGTGAGGAAGGCTTTGGTTCAGGCAGCAAAATTTCTAACATTCCTCTCTGGATACGAATTATGCCAAACAGCTGTGGTCTTGACTAAAAGCCTCAAATTTAGGAAATAGGCACTGTATACATTTGCTAAGTCTTAAGTTATGCTTAACAAGGCATTCACTGGCACACAAACAATACAAATCACTATATTAAAACTGTACTGATTAGCGATACAGTTCTTTATGCAGGATGATCCTTTCCCTTGGTACCATTCATTGAACACAAAAAAACATAGTGCATCATTGGAATGATTCCTCTAATCAGAGGCCCCAGATGAGGGGAGGGAAGCTTTGACTGCTTCTCAAAGAGGTGATCATATACCTTATAATAACAAACAATAACCTACCCTGTTTCCCCCAAAATAAGACATCCCCTGATAATAAGCCCAATCGGGCTTTTGAGCGCATGGCAATAAGGCCAAGCACTTATTTCAGAGTTCAAAAAAATATAAAACAGGGTCTTATTTTCGAGGAAACACAGTTTTGGTGGAGAGAACTCCACCAATCTCATTGTACATATGTTGTGCAGTGACAATAAAGGTTATTATTATTATTATTATTATCCAAAAAATGCACCCTCCCAACAGTGCGCGTACACTGAACATGTACCATGTTCTCTCCCTACTCTTATCTACCTATGAGCTTAATGTGACGATGTTCGTAAACATGTAGAAAGATGGTGAAAATCAATTTCTTCTTTCCAGGTAAATAAAACATAATGATTCAGATTAGGCACCGGAAAGTTTGATTTTTCATGTTAGAAAATGGTAGAAGAAAGGGAAAAAACAGAAGTGCAGGCATGTTTTATAGATGAGAGTTAGCATAAATGATGATCATAGAACAGAATGAAATAGACTGTGAACAGTATATTTTCCTGGATAAAATGCAGATTATTGCATATTATGAAAAATCTACATAGAACTAGAACCCTATTTTTATTATAACTGAAGTTGAGTTTGACATGTACATGTACTAAGACAGGGATCTCCAACCTTGGTCCCTTTAAGACTTGTGGACTTCAGCTCCCAGAGTACCTCAGCCAGCAAAGCTGGTTGAGGGACTCTGGGAGTTGAAGTCCACAAGTCTTAAAGGGACCAAGGTTGGAGACCCCTGTACTAAGACATATCCATTACTTTCTGCATTGCAACATTCTGGAGCACGTGTATTTTTTGAGTAGTTTTTAAGGGTAGGGACATGGTAGTTCAGTGGTTAAGATGCTGAGTCTTAGATTGTTAAAGCTCTATAGCTCAGCATTCGAGACCTGAATGCTGAGTTCCCATTACTTGTCCCAGCAGTTCAAAAGCATGTAAATGCCAGTACTTGAATAGGTACCACATACAGTATAATCATACAGGAAAATAACTGCATTTCGTGTTTCACCATGCACTCTATGCTGCGATATGATGCCATGCCGGCCACATGACTGTGGAAAAGTCTGTGGACAATGCAGGCTGTTAGGCTTATGAAACAAAAGTAAGCACTGCCCCCTAAAGTCAGTCACGAATAGCGGAGTAAAACCCACAGGGACACCTTTAGTAGAGTAGTAGAGCAGAATTCTTTATTGGCCAAGTGTGATTGGACACACGAGGAATTTGTCTTTGGTGCCTATGCTCTCAGTGTACATAAAAGACAAGATACATTTGTCAAGAATCATAAGGTACAACACTTAATGATAGTCATAGGGCACAAATAAGCAATCAAATCATACTAGGAAACAATCAATATAAATCGTAAGGATACGAGCAACAAAGTTACAGTCATGCAGTCATAAGTGGGAGGAGATGGATGATAGGAACGATGAGAAGATTAATAGCAATAGCAATGCCTTTACCTTTAAAGATAGTCCCTTTTGGAGGGTGTTCCAGTTGTACAATTCATTAGAAATGGGTATGATGATTATCTGGAAGGCTCTCAACCTAGATACAAGCATAATTAGGTAGAACTACTGTATGTGAAGGGCATCTTTCAGCAGGAGCTATGAATCCAAGGAAAAAACCCAGATTATACATCAGTCTCCATGGGGAAGTACAACCCTTTATAGACTAGAGATGGAGAGTTCCCAGATCTAAACACAACCAGGGAGTCTTGTCAGGATTAAGCCTGGATCTGTTTCTTACCATCCAGACCTATACAGCCTCTAGATGCCAGGATAAAACATCAACAGCATCACTAGGGCAGCAAGATAAACAATTGAATATCATCAGCAAACTGTTGATACTGAATCTTGAACTAACAGATGACCTCACTCAACAACTCCATGAAAATGGAAGGGGGAAGAACATTGAGCCTTGAAGCATCCCATAAGTAAAGGGCCCAGGCTCGATCACTTTGGCCATGTTCACATGGATTGGAACCCACCAAAGAGAAAGAAGAATCAATGTCACTCCAACTCCAACTCCCAATCCTATCAGTCAGTCCAGAAGGATATCATAATAAATGGCTTTGAAAGCTGATATAAGATTAAGAAGAGTGCAGATGGATGCACCATCTCATCCCAGTTCTGCCAATGGTTACCAACAAATATGATCAATGCTGCCTCCATTCTGAAGCCTGGATGAAATGAGTCTAGATAATATCTAGTTTCTTCAGAATTCTCTGAAGCTGTTGTGTGACTTTCTAATAAGGTTTCCTAAAATGGGATGTTGGAGAATGGATAACAATTGTTCAGAATTGTTGGAACCAGTCATGGCTTCTTGAGGCAGGGCCACACAAAGGCCAGAGGTATTACCCACTTCCTCAGAGATGCTGACATCACCACATGGATTTAACCACATGTCACCTCCTGAGTAACCTTCACAACCCAGGAAGGACTTAAGTCTAATAGATAGGTGACTGGCTCTAATTTTAAAGGAGTCTGTCAACTTCATCCAAAGTCACAGGCTCAAGCTCTTCCAGGTAAATCCAGAAGATTATGCCACAGGTACCTCAATCAACCTTTCAATCAGAGAGTCCAACTCTGAGAAAACCTGCATACTTTATCTACCAGATAAGTAGAATATTTTGTACACTGGCCCTGAAGGAGTTTCTGGGACTCATCCCCCCTCCCCAGCAAGGAATGACTGGATGGCTATTAACAGATGAAATAAGGCAGATAAATAGCTCTGTTCAGAATAGAATAGAATAGAATAGAATAGAATAGAATAGAATAGAATAGAATAGAATAGAATAGAATAGAATAGAATAGAATAGATTTTTTTGTTGGCCAAGTGGGATTGGACACACAAGGAATTTGTCTTGGTGCATATGCTCTCAGTGTACATAAAAGAAAAGTTACGTTCATCAAGAATCATAAGGTACAACACTTAATGATAGTCATAGGGTACAAATAAGCAATCAGGAAACAATATCAATATAAATATAAGTATAGATATTGATACAAACAACAAAGTTACAGTCATACAGTTATAAGTGGAAGGAGATGGGTAATGGGAACAATGAGAAGATTAATAGTAGTGCAGATTTAGTAAATAGTTCAACAGTGTTGAGGGAATTATTTGTTTAGCATTAGAGAAGAAACTGTTCTTGTGTCTAGTTGTTCTGGTGTGCAGTGCTCTGTAGCGTCGTTTTGAGGGTAGGAGTTGAAACAGTTTATGTCCAGGATGTGAGGGGTCTGTAAATATTTTCACAGCCCTCTTCTTGATTCGTGCAGTATACAGGTCCTCAATGGGAGGCAGGTTGGTAGCAATTGTTTTTTCTGCAGTTTTAATTATCCTCTGAAGTCTGTGTCTTTCTTGTTGGGTTGCAGAACCAAACCAGACAGTTATAGAGGTGCAGATGACAGTCTCAATAATTCCTCTGTAGAACTGGTTCAGCAACTCCTTGGGCAGTTTATCTACTCTTAACACCTCTGTGTAATTCCAGATTCACTCAGATTCACTTTTTGTCTTCCTCCAAGGGTGCTCCAAGCAACTAATCTGGCACTTCTCGTTTTGGAATTCAGTACCGAGGAACATCCTAGGATTGGTATCCTGGGAGAAGTCATATAAGGCCATACAGTTGAAGACTTCTCAACTTATTTCAGGCTGTGACTAAAACCTCACCCAATCGATCCATCAGATCTTTGAGAGAAAGCCCAAGCTTCCTCTGGAACCCTCTGGAAGCCACAAGCCATTTTCATTTTTAATAAGCCATCACCTATAGAGAGGGAGTTGACTCATGGAACTTACCCTACTTGCTGAGAATCTAGAATTTTGTTTGTCTGAAAGTTAAAAAAAAACAACCAACGTGCCAAAAACTCACTTGAACCAGTTCTGCAGAACCTCTGGAGTGTGGTAGTTTCTCCACAGAAAGCACATAGGTCAAGTCTGAGATTAACCTACAGGGAGATAGATCATAACTAAGGTTTCTAGGGCCAGGAGTTTCCAGTCCCTTCCAAAACAGGTTGTATTTCTCTCCTACTGTATAGCAGGACAAAAGAAAAAGAAAAAGGACAATGTGGCTGGCCTTGATTCTATTGAGCTCCAAAATGTGACTAAATAAATAAATTATTGGATTTCTTGCATTACTTCTAAAAACAATATCCAAAGAGGATTTGGATGTAAAGCCATGATCAACAACTAGATTCCCTGTAGCTGCTGCTTTGTAAATGAGGTCAAGGCAGGAGGGACATTGTCCTCCCTCCCTATTCCCTCCTATTATATTGAGGAATGATGGCCTCTTGCTGCCCTTAGATGCGTTGACCTTCCAAGTATCGTTGAACTGCGATTCCCAGTAGTCTTGGGCTGGCTGTTTCGGACATGAACCTTCATTTGTTGATCTCTCATACAAACCCTTGGAGAGGCTAGAAAGTAGAGGTTTTCGATGTGGGCTCTCTCTGGAGGAGAAAAAATAGCTCCTATTAAGGACTCACTTTTTTCACCTGGTCGCATTAGCCTTGACGGGTGAGCTAAAACACAATAAGTCTATGCTGACCTTTCTTTACTCCACTGTTGTGCCTCGCCCGCCCTCCTCTCCGCAGCCGGGCCCCTCCCTCCTCCTGCCGGGCCTGCTATCAAATTCAGAGTCGTATAATGAAGAGGAACAGCCTGGCATGCCTCCAGCCCCCAGCCCTGGCACCATGCCCGGACAGAATGTCAGGAATGAACAAACAAACCTCACTCCTACAGTGTGTGAGCACGAAGCCAGCCACTTGTTAGAATTGCCGACAGCAGATCCGGAGGAAGGGAATTTACAGTGGACAGATCCCCGCTTCTGGAGAATTGAGAGGCGATGTCAGCAGAAGGAAGGGAGGGGCAGGCCTGGATAAGTGCTGAGTCATGGCCTATATAACCCCATGGCCTATATAAAGGATCTGCTTTTTGGCATTCCTTGAGTCAAGCAAAGTCTCATCTGGTTTGCTGAAGTCACACCTTGGATTCCTGCCTGCCTGAGAAATCTGAAAGGAATTTGGCAAAGCAGCAGAGGCTTCGTAGCCACGCTTGATACAGACTTCCCGACCCGGTCGTCGGAGGGGGAGGGGGACACGACATCCATTCTGGCTACAGTGGGTAAAGTTACCCACCACTTCTTGTCCTCATATATTGCGGAGGGCACATCACTGTCTTAAAACAAGCTCATTTTCTGCCTGGAGGGAGTGATCTGTCATCTCTGAGGGGCAGTGATCCCTGTCCTGCAGTTATTGCAGTGCGTATGACACAGTCTGTACAAAGCACCATAAGGGTCTGGTACTGCTAGAGGACTTGCTTTATAGCACTGAAGGGTGTGCAGCAGTGGTGGGTTGCCCATGGTTCGGACCAGTTCACAAGAACTGGTAGTAAAACTGGTGGGAGGCTCCGTCCACCAACCCAGACGTCCTCAGGAAGTTTCTGTGCATGCGCAGAAATGCATGTGCGAGCAAAGCGAGTGCACACACACGATCCCGTTGCGAACCGGTAGTGAAGGTAAGTAGAATCCACCCCTAGTGTGCGGCAGGATTTTATGTGAGCCTTGGGGGCTTAGATACAGTTCTAGTTTCCAGTTCTAATCTGGAAAAGTTGGGAAATGTGAAGGTGCATAACATGCATGCGTGGAGAGGATATAAATTGCCCCTGTCTAAAACATGGAGATAGAGAATGGTTCTTTTAAAGGGAAATGTTTTCTACTTCCACTGACAAGGAGGTAGGGATGCTTGTGTGCTGCCTTTTAATTTATAGTTGAATCTCTAGGTAGATTATGTGTACACACACACAAACACACATCCCAACCTTTGGGATGGATTGGATCAAAATTGGGTAGATCCAGGCGAGAGTTTTGAGACTCGTCTTGTTGAGATGGTTTGGGATAATTTTGACCCTGTGACTCCCGAGGACATGGACAGGTTGCTGGGGAGATTGAATGCCACCACATGTTTACTGGACCCGTGCCCTTCCTGGTTGGTGCTGGCCACGCAGGAGGTGAAACGAGGCTGGCTCCAGGGGGTTACAAATGCTTCTTTGTTGGAGGAGGCTTTTCCTACTGCCTTGAAAGAGGCGGTGGTGAGACCCCTCCTCAAGAAGCCTTCCCTGGACCCAGCTGTGTTAGGAAATTATCGTCCGGTCTCCAACCTTCGCTTTGTGGCGAAGGTTGTAGAGAGTGCGGTGGCACGTCAATTACCCCAGTACCTGGATGAAGCTGTCTATCTAGACCCGTTCCAGTCCGGCTTTCGACCCGGATACAGTACGGAGACGGCTTTGGTCGCGTTGGTTGATGATCTCTGGAGGGCCAGGGACAAGGGTTACTCCTCTGCCCTGGTCCTATTAGACCTCTCAGCGGCTTTCGATACCATCGACCATGGTATCTTGCTGCGCCGGCTGGGGAGTTTGGGAGTGGGAGGCACCGTTTATTGATGGTTCTCCTCCTATCGCTCTGACCGGTCGCAGACGGTGTTGGCAGGGGGGCAGAGATCGACCCTGAGGCGCCTCATGTGTGGGGTGCCGCAGGGGTCGATTCTCTCGCCTCTCCTGTTCAACATCTATATGAAGCCGCTGGGTGAGATCATCAGTGGTTTTGGAGTGAGGTACCAACTGTACGCTGATGATACGCAGCTGTACTTTTCCACCCCAGGCCACCCCAACAAAGCTATCGAAGTACTGTCCCGGTGTCTGGAAGCCGTACGGGTCTTGATGGGGAGGAACAGGCTCAGGTTTAATCCCTCCAAGACGGAGTGGCTGTGGATGCCGGCACCCCAGTACAGTCAGCTGCAGCCGCGGTTGACTGTTGAGGGCGAGTCATTGGCCCCGATGGAAAGGGTGCGCAACTTGGGCATTCTCCTGGATGGGTGGTTGTTGTTTGAAGATCACTTGATGACCGTCTCCAGGAGAGCTTTTTATCAGGTTTGCCTGATTCGCCAGTTGCGCCCCTTCCTGGACCGGGATGCCTTATGCACGGTCACTCATGCTCTTCTTACCTCTCGCTTGGATTACTGCAATGCTCTCTACATGGGGCTCCCCTTGAAGAGCACTCGGAGGCTCCAGTTAGTCCAGAATGCAGCTGCATGGGTGATAGAGGGAGCGGTTCGGAGCTCCCATGTAACACCCATCCTGCGCAGACTGCACTGGCTGCCTGTTGTCTTCCGGGTGCGCTTTAAGGTATTGGTTACCACCTTTAAAGCGCTCCATGGCTTAGGACCGGGATATTTACGGGACTGCCTACTGCCATCTTGTATCTCCCAGCGACCTGTGCGTTCTCACAGGGAGGGACTCCGTAGGGTGCCGTCAGCCAAGCAATGTCGACTGGCGGCCCCCAGGGGAAGAGCCTTCTCTGTGGGAGCTCCTACCCTGTGGAACGAGCTTCCCCCTGGACTCCGACAAATACCTGACCTCCGGACCTTTCACCGCGAACTTAAGACTTATTTATTTCGTCTTGCTGGACTGGCTTGAATTTTAATTTTAATTTTTTAGCCGATTTTATGGGGTTTTAATTTTTACTAATTTTTAGGGTTACTTGTATTTTAATATTGGGCCAAATTTAATAAGTTTTTTAATGTTTGTTTTTAGTATTGTATGTGTTGCTGTATTTTATTTTGGCTGTAAACCGCCCTGAGTCCTTCGGGAGAAGGGCGGTATACAAATTAAAATATTATTATTATTATTATTATTAACCTTCTACTAGAAAAAAATCCCCATAGCTGAAGATCGTTTGGGCACATGGGGAAGGACCTCGCCCTTCTTGAATTTCTGCTGCATCTGAAGGCCTCCCTTAGTGCTCTGGCTGGGTTCATTCTTCCTCCCCCAGTGCTAGGTGCCTTTGAAACACTCAACCCCTAGGAATTCCTTGCCTTGCTCTCCTGGGTCCTGCTAGGTAGGTTTCACGATGGAGAATTGCAGTAATGATTTCAAAACGAATCCAATCATCACCTCTGCTTGAAACTTGATTTTATAGTTCATTACCTTGTTGCGTTTATTACAGTCTTTTCCAATCGGTAGGAAGGGGAAGCCTGTCTTTAATTTTGTTTACAAAGGGCCCAAGTTTTAGATTTTTTTGATGATCACAGTCAGAGGTGGTATTCAGCCGGCTCGAGCGAACAGGGAGCGGAGATTGTGCATGGGCCCGCCTCCCCCTCCCCGCCCCAGCTCTATGATGTCCTATTTAGGGACATTTTCGAGGGCGGGCACATGCATGGAAGGCACGCGAGTGAGCAAAGCACATGTGCAGAAGGCCGGGCGCATGCGCAGAAGGCCGGGCATATGTGCAGAAGGTCGGGCGCATAGTAAGAATATTGGAAACCCACGGCTGATCGCCACTGGATTATGTGTGCCAAATTGTCAAGACATCCAAAATCACTTAAGACTGCCTTGGCAGTGAGAAAAGAGAGATTCAAAGTACAAATTTGCCATTTGGCAGCCCTTGAGCATTTTAGATAGAACCTAGCCCTTTTCAGGTATTCCAGATGATGCAGAATGTCTGAATATTGCACACAAACTGGGGACTGCACAATGTTGCACTGGAATTCGGCTGCCAAACTAGAAAACCCTTCCGGTTTTGAATTGCCAGCTTAACAGCCCATCCAGAACAGATGGGCAGCTGTCTTCTTCAGAAAAGTAACCAGATCTTCTGCGGGGGAAAAAAAATAAGCATAAAAAATCAGCAGCGACCCAAAGCTCTGTCGATTCCAAGCAAGTCACATTCATACTAGTCCCTACTACCGATTGGCTGAGCTCTAGGACAGGTCCAGGAAATGATGGTTGCAGCATAAGATGGAGACAATCTTATTGGGACAAAAGCATCTTCCAACAAGCCTTTTCAATAATCATTATAATTTAGCATGTCTTGGGTTGCACAATCTCTGTAGGAGAAGCAGTGGCAGAAGCAGGGGTGGGGGCGGGGGCGGGGAGTGGCAGAACCTGGGTTGTGTGTCAAAAGAGGAATCAGCCTTGAGTCACTACATTTTCACAAGCAATCTAAGTCCAAGTCCTCTTGAATTCTGCTAACCCTTATTAAGTGACACAATAGTGATGACCATTTGACTAGATTCTTGTGCGTAGGCACGTGCAATAAATTGCCTTATATGGAACTTAATGTGTGGTTTCAGGTCTTTTGGCCTTGACTGTCTCATACCTATTTGTACATTACTTAAAGCTGATGCAAAAGCCAGCATGCATCAAACCATTAACAACCTCCTCTTTGTTCTCAGACAGAAAGCTCCTTTAATCATTTTTTTAAAATAATAGTTGCTCATATCTCATACATCAGCTCTCTCCTCATTGGCTCTGTGCAATCACTATGCTGTTAGCCTCTATTCAGGTAATATGGAGTTCCCTCGGCCTAGTTTATCACACATAATTTTTGTCCTAATGTTGTTTGACTTACTACGCGCCACACTTTTTTTTTTTAATTTGCATTTATATCCCGCCCTTCTCCGAAGACTCAGGGCAGCTTACACTATGTCAAGCAATAGTCTTCATCCATTTGTATATTATATACAAAGTCAACTTATTGCCCCCAACAATCTGGGTCCTCATTTTACCTACCTTATAAAGGATGGAAGGCTGAGTCAACCTTGGGCCTGGTGGGACTTGAACCTGCAGTAATTGCAAGCAGCTGCTGTTAATAACAGACTGCATTAGTCTGTTGAGCCACCAGAGGCCCTGAACAGAGAAGAAGCCTTTCTGCATAGAACGGTAATGATGCAATCTTCCCAATCTTGTGGTCACTTTGCCGAATACATCTGCACATGCTAAACCCATTGGATACATTTTCTCAGTCCACCAAGTTGATCTATTTTTGATGCAGAATAAATTCGGGATCCTACTCACCACCGTGTTTCCCTGAAAATAAGACCTCCCCAGATAATAAGCCCAATCAGGCTTTTGAGTGCATGCGCTAAAATAACCTCCCCTGAAAATGAGCCCTCCCTGAAAACAAGACACCCCCCCCAATATTTAAATGCATGTGCAGCTGGTCCCTGCTGGTTTCCTCTGGTTAGGGTTAGGGAGACAGAGCTGGAAATCAGGTAAGATGGCAAGAGGAGCACCATCTGGCTCCAAGCGTCCCAAAATAATAAGACTTCCCTGAAAATAAGGCCATGCACTTATTTCGGGGTTCAAAAAAATATAAGACAGGGTCTTATTTTTGGAGAAACACAGTAACTCTATTCTGCTGCTGTTACGTAAAAGAGTTAAAAGGTGAAATAACCAAACCTCCGTTCCGCGATAATAACCCACAGTACATTCCCAGTAACTCTGGAAAGTTATGTGGCTTTTGATAGAGGTATAACAAGTAGACAATGTCAACTTTTTACATAGTGCTGTTCAACATTTCTCTTTCCTTAATTTTGCCTGCGTTTGGCCTCATTTTGCCAGTTAATTGCAGCATAGTTTTAAAAAATACCCAACAAACATTCTGACTTATATTATCTTTCCTGCTTTGCTCTGCTTTGCCTTATAGCCGGATTGTTTCTTAAGATGATGCAAAGTTTCATCTGTGATCCTTAGATCCTAGAGTTGACCCCTTTCTTTTCAACTTCCCATTCACCGATGTGAATCACCCGCAGGCAATGTGATCTGAGTTTTATATTTTGTAGACATAGGTGTGGAAATACTTTGTTACATCTACTTCTAAAATACCTTTTCTCTCAGCAGATGGCACTGTTTGTTAAACTGATTAATTTATAAATGTTCTGTGAAAAGCTTGGGTAATATTTATTTATTTTATTTATTATTTAAATTTGTATACCGCCCTTCTCCCGAAGGACTCAGGGCGGTTCACAGCCAAGTAAAAATGCACAATACACTATAAATACAATTAAAATACAATTTAAAAACTTATTTAAATTGGCCACAATTAAAATTTGGAGATAAAACCCATTAAAAAACCCATAACTTAAAAAACTAACCCAGTCCAGCGCAGATAAATAAGTAAGTTTTAAGCTCGCGGCGAAAGGTTCGGAGGTCCGGAAGTTGACGAAGTCCTGGGGGGAGTTCGTTCCAGAGGGCGGGAGCCCCACAGAAGGCCCTTCCCCTGGGTGTCGCCAGACGACACTGTCGCGCCGACGGCACCCTGAGGAGTCCCTCTCTGTGAGAGCGCACGGGTCGGTGAGAGGTATTCGGTAGCAGCAGGCGGTCCCGTAAGTAACCCGGCCCTATGCCATGGAGCGCTTTGAAGACGTATGTAGTTTACTAGAATGTTATGGAGAGAAGAGCCCAAACTTGTATTGGCTTTACTACAGTGGGGACTCGATTAGAAAGGATTTGAACAGGAAAACAAAAACTTTATCTCCTGTGGTAGAGAGAAACTCCTGTATGCCCAATTTTCCCTTAAAATTTAATAAAATTCTGTGCATGTATCCATCTTATTTACATCCATCTTATTTGTGAGAGAGATTACTTTTCCTCTCAGGATTTTTGCCAAGGTTATAACAAATGCTACACTGATTGCTAAATGACAACAAACTCCAGGTAGTCCTCGACTTACAACAGTTCATTTAATGACCATTCAGTTACAACAACACTGAAAAAAATGTGTCTTATGACCATTTTTCATAGTTATGACCTTTGCAGCATCGCCATGAAGATGTGATCAGAATTCAGATACTTGGAACGGGTTCATATTTATGACCATTGCAGTGTCCCAGGGTCATGGGATCCCCTTTTGTGAACTTTGGACAAGCAAAGTCAATGGGGAAGCCAAATTCACTTAACAACCGGTTTACTAACTTATCAACTGCCGTGATTCACTGAACAACCGCGGTGAGAAAAGTCATAAAATGAGGCAAAACTCACTGAACAACAGAAATTTTGGGCTTAGTTGTGATCATAATTTGAGGAATACCTTGACTTATGACCCCTCATAACAAGACCCATCAGCCCTGTAACTAGGTGGAGGGTATACTTGTCTTTTTCTTTTGATTGTCTCCAAATGTATGGGCTCTTATTATGGTTTATTTGGCTCGTCAGCCAGATAATTCGACAGGATTTGGCATTTTTATCAGCATATCGAGTCCTTCCCAAGGACTTTGGATACGTAGATGTCGTTGTATGATGGCATTAAAAATATAATTGCAGGATGTAAGTTGCTCCAAGTAAAGATGCCTTTTGCAATTGACCGATGATGATTTTGTCAATGCTTAATGGTGTTCAAGTGGAGCTTCAGCGGTTTTGGGATTGCACCCAAGGGGCCTATTACTGTTGGTACTATCTTTGCTTTATTACATGCCACAATGTGAAATCACAGCTGCCAGCTCTTCATACGCATCAAGTTTATCACAATAAGGATGTCTTAACGTATTGGCTTAAGATATGTCAAGATTCAGGCAGTGTGGATTTTTGTAATTGACAGATGGACATTTTGTCAATGCACAGATTTTTCTAAGTGACATCCAAGATTTTTTTGGCTATGGCTCCCAGTATGTCCATGACCACTGGGATCACCACGGCCAATTTATGTGTTCATGTAAGTTCCAGTTTTTAACTTGCGTCAGTGCTTGTGCTTCGCTGTCCTTTATATAATCAGCCAACGCATGCTTTTTCTTCTTTGACGGTTTGTTTGATCTCTGCCTCCATTTCTGCAGGGCAGGTATGATCTCTCAATATTATTATTACAATTATATATAACTCAAGAAGGTGACCATTGCTTCTTCCAGGTTGCTATTTCCTCACAGCTGCAGCCCTGCGAGTGTCGTGTCCCACTCCTCTGCTGACGGCCGGGTCAGGGAAATCCGAATCAGGCGTGCCTCTGCAGCTCTGCCAAAGTCCTAGCAAAGTTCTCAAGGCAGGCAGGAGACCAGAAAGTGACTTCAGCAAGATATGTTTAGACTTTGCCTGACTCAGAGAATGCCAGAAAGCAGATCCTTTATATAGGCCATGGGGTGTGGCTCCATGACTCAGCACTTATCCAGGTCTGCCTCTCCCTTCCTTCTGTCGCCGCCGCCTATCAATTCTTCTGAAGCGAGGGTCACTCCAGTCTGCAGCTGTTGGTAATTGACCTTCCTCAGGCTCACATGCTGTGGGGGAGGGGGAGGGGTCTAGTTGCTCCGTTTGCCTGGGCATGGAGCCAGAGCTGGGGGCTGGAGGTACTTCTTCCTCCTCAGCCTGTCTGGGCATTGAGCCAGGGCTGGGGCCAGGAGGCATACTAGGACATTCCTCAGCGTTCGGAAGCAGATAAGAAGGCCCCGGCTGCGGTGAAAGCGGGCAAGACACAACAGCGAGGTGGTTGGGCTGAGACAGTGTGTCTGGCCACAAGTCATCCAGTTGCTTTCCATGAACTTCGTGAACTTCGTGACCAGAACTTACAAATGATTGTGGGACTGTCCAGCACTGGGGTAAAAAAATATATGGTCATTCAAAACCATAATGTTCATTCTCCTCACATCAGACAACACAAACTTTCTTTCAAAGGATGACTGTGATGGAATGTACTCTGGAGTTGCAGGAGGGAGGGGTTCCCTCCCAGGGGGCAAAGAGACAGCCAAGCTTGGAATGTCTGGTGGGCAGGAAGAGGGCAAGAATGGACCAGTGGTGAAATTCAGCCAGCTCTATCCGGATCATGCGATCTGGTAGTGCTGGCAGCGGGAGGCTCTGCCCACCTGCTGGATATCAACACATCCCGTTTTTGACCCTCTGCGCATGCACAGAAGGCTCTGAGCGTGTGTGGAGGAGGCGCGCATGTTCACATTTGCAAACTGGTAGTGAAGGTAAATGAATACCACCTCTGGACTGGACCCACCCTAGCAATTCACAGAGTACATCTATAGGTATTGCAGACAAATTGCTTTAGCCTGGCAAGATTCTATCTATAGGTGAGCAACAACAAAGGAACTATTCAGAAGTAACTGTGTCATTCCTGATTTCTTTGGGCCTCACAATGACCCAGAGGATCACACAATTGGTGTGTGCATGTGTGTGTATATACACAAAGACACATCATATAGCTATACACAAACAGATACACGCGCACATATATACTGGGGGGAGGGGAGAGAGAGAAAGAGAGACATACCCACCTACAGTATATGCCACACCTAGATACACATTCAAAGCGTATGCACACATGAACAAACACAGAGATAATGCTGAAAGCAGTACTGTATATTGGTTTTAAAATTGCTGAACTGAAGGATATTAGAATTTATTACATATTAGAATTACGTTATAATTTCACCTTCACAATATCCATAACTCACATACTGCCTTTTCTTCTTTTAAACCTCAGTTAGGAAAACGGGGAGGGGGGGGATGTTATTCTCCTTTTTGAAATAATCATCATCTTCACCAACCATTCCTCTATTGTGGTAGTGCTGGACTTTTCCACTTGGAGCATATAATACTGTAATCTCACTGCAGGGGACACATCTACATTTTCAAAGACTTGTGGAACTCTTGTAGGATTAGAGCTGTGCAAATTTCCAGGGAGTTTCTCCTCCAGTGGGAAGGTCTTGTTACTAGCAGTCATGGTTCATGCACGTTCCTGAAGAAATAAAAACAAGAAAAAGGATGTGTAGTCATTACAACACTGCTAAGTGGAAAGCCAGAACCGATTGTCTCAGCTATAGAAGAAACAGAATGGCACTACTGATTAATTGTAGAGCATAATTTATTTAACAATGGTAGAATCTTCATTTATTAATCAAAAAGGTTGATATCCTGCCTTTTAATTCAAAGCCTACAGTGGCAACCAGTAAAGTCAAAAACACATCCTTCCTCTCTTCTTTCCTTGCCTGACAACCTGGACAGACTGTATCAGAGAAATTGATGCTAGAACCTCTGCTTGCCAGTGGATGTCAGTATGAGCCCTAATATTGATATAGCTGAGCTGGTCTGCAGAGAGATTTTTGCATAGAAAACTGAAGGAGGAAGCTCACTCTTGCTAGCTTCCCCTTGGATTTCTCACTGTTTTGCAGAAGACCAAGCATCAATGACTTTTCCTAGAGAGGCTTTTAAAATATAACCACATTCCATATATTTCCAGGGAAATTGATCAGTATTCCAAAAAAATAAATAAAATAAAACGCACGGTTTAAAACAAAATCAAGCCAAGCCAAGCCTTTGGTTAGGATTGCCACAATTATTGAAGATTTGTTGCATTGTTGCTAATGATGTACTAGATCAGTGTTGGCGAACCGAGTGCTGAAACGGGAGCGTGAGCATGTGCACGCACACATGCCAGAAAACGGAAGAGCAGCCACCTGGTGCGCATGCACGTGCTGGGAAGGTGATCTTCCAGTTTCCGGCACGCGCACTGTTCAGCTGGTCTTCGCACGCTCATGCGCGCCACAAACTGGAAGACCAGGTGACCAGTGTACATGTGTGCATCGGAACCCGGAAGATCTTCTGAAGAGTTGTTTCTCTTCCGGTTTCTGGCACTTCCTTGCACTTGAAGACCGCATGCCGGAACCTGGAAGAGTAACGGGCGACGGCTCGTGTGCCCAGAGAGATGGCTCTGCCTGCCACTTTGGGTAATAGATGCCCAAATATTTCCTAAAACTCTTTGGAGTGAGATCCATCTAGCTCCCATCCTGTTGGCATTCCATAAAATGTTGAAGATCTGATTGTTCTTCCAGATCTTGGGATGTGACAAATGAGGCTCCTTGGGTATGTCAGATATTTTTGCTTTCTGTTTGTATATTGCCTAGTTGCACTCTTGTTTTTGGTTTGCATTGGTTTTTATGTTACTGTTGATGAACTACTCAATGTCCAGATTGAAGTACATAAATACAGTAAATAAAAATTCAGTTTTCTGTATTTTTTAGAGGTACGAATGCGGCATCAGTTTCCACTGATTTTATATCAGTTGTCTTTCTACCTGAATGTAGACTGTATATAATTCATGACTGTCTAGATCTAGACCAGATGTCTTCCTGATAATATCGCTCACCACACATCCGTTTTATTAGGTAGTTCAATTTACCTACACATTTACTGTAAAGATTTACAGAATAGCCTCCAGCCCAAATGGAACACTCTTGTTCAAGATTGCAATAGTTCTTTTTAATGGTAAAGAAGAGATGCTACTGGCTGTATTGACATGAAGGAAGATTGGGTGAGAAAGTACAGTGGGGTGTCAGAGTTTTCACCTCAAACTAACAGGCTGAAAGTCGTTTACTTCTTTTCTTGCTTATTTGTACTTGGACTTTCTCCAAAGTCGAAAACTACACTAAGTATATGTGTCTTCTGCCCAGCACCAACTTGCTGCCTAATAGCATAACTGCAAAGACTCAGACATATGCACATAAGGTTGTCCGCACATTACCCAAGGACAAGCTCGTGATCAAAACCAATCAAATTTAAAATATAAAAGGCAGTTTTATATAAAAGGCAGTGGGGACAATTGTATTTTGCAACACTTGTAGACCATCCAAAAGGTCTTATGCTCCATGGAACCCAGCTAGTAGTGTCATCGGCTGCCTTGAAGCAGGGGTCTCCACCCTTGGCCCCTTTAAGACTTGTGAACTTCAATTCCCAGAGTCCCTCAGCCAGCAAAGCTGGCTCTGGGAATTGAAGTCCACAAATCTTAAAGGGACCAAGGTTGGAGACCCCTGCCTTGAAGGACTGACATGTATTTGGAGAATGCCAAAATTCCCTTATGCTTTTCCCTTTACTTTCAAGTCTTGCGGCAAAAAAACTTTTGTTGGTTGCCTATATTCCTTAGGTAAGCTCATTGCTTCTGAATCCTAAAAGGAACTTCTTGGCTCAACTGACTATCACTACCAGGACAATTGCAGCATTCAATTTTCCTTTTTAAGTGAAACTCTACAGTCACTTCAGAACAGGGGTCTCCAACCTTGGTTGCTTTAAGACTTGTGGACTTCAACTCCCAGAGCAAAGCTGGCTGAGGGACTCTGGGAGTTGAAGTCCACAAGTCTTAAAGCGACCAAGGTTGGAGACCCCTGCTTTAGAACAGTGTTTCTGAAAGTGTGGTTCAAGGGCCTTTTGGAAATTCCCCATGACTGTCTCAAGGATCCATAAGATTGTTTACTATTATTAATAAAATAATAAAAAACATTTTATGTTAATGTCTAACGGGTTTCATATTATTTTTACATATTTAATAAATATTCTACAAATGCATCAATTTAAAATTTTAACATGGTAATAATAAATACAAGCCATACAAACAAAAACTCTTTTTTGAGGTCTTCCATAATTTTTAAATGTGGGAGAGGGTCCTGAGAAGAAAAAAAGAAACACTGCTATCAAATACTGTAATTGAGAGTTGGATGGCATCAATCAATCAATCAATCAAATATTTCTCTTTCTCTCTCTCTTTCCCACAACTGGCTGCATTGTATCCAGTCAAGTCAACAGAGGTAGCTTTCATTGATATTTAACTGCCTGCCATCTTCTTCTTTCTTTCTCTCCTCCCCAAACCCCCCAAATTAGGAAGATAGAAGCAAGACTGTGAGAAGGAAAACACTTTCCTCTTTCTCCCAATAAAGAAAAACACAAGGTTAATTTACAGAAACTTACAGATACCAACCAGATGATAAACCCTAAGGCTCAAGCTGTTACACAAAATGGTTGTTTAAAATAACATTGGGTTTGTGAGGGCATGCACAACCACAGAAAGAACATTGAGCTCTTCTAGTTTAGACCTGGGTTCCAAGATCACCGCAGATGGGAACTGCAGCCAAGAAATTAAAAGACGCTTGCTTCTGGGGAGGAAAGCTATGGCAAATCTAGACAGCGTACTAAAAAGCAGAGATATCACCCTGCCAACAAAAGTGCGTGTAGTCAAGGCTATGGTTTTCCCAGTTGCAATGTATGGCTGAGAAAGCTGGACATAAGAAAGGCTGAGTGCCAAAGAATTGAGGCCTTTGAATATCTGGTGCTGGAGAAGACTCCTGCGAGTCCCTTGGACTGCAAGGCAATCAAACTGGTCAGTCCTAGAGGAGATCAAGCTTGACTGCTCTTTAGAAAGCCAGATCCTGAAGAGAAAACACTTTGGCTACCTAATGAGAAGGAAGGACTGGAGAAGAACCTAATGCTGGGAAAGATTGAGAGCAAAAGAAGAACAGCATGACAGAGAACGAGGTGGCTAGATGGAGTCACCAAAGCAGTAGGTGTAAATTTAATGGACTCCAGAGTATGGGAGAGGACAGGAAGGCCTGAAGGAACGTTGTCCATGGGGTAGCGATGGGTCGGACATGACTACGCAACTAACAACAAGAGTTTAGACCCTAATACTCTTAAGAATGTGATATCTGAAGTGCTGTTAATTTATTGTGGGTCTCCCCTTAAGCTTAGTTACATGGAAGCATAAGAGAAAATTTTAAAAAAGAGTTATACCTGGCAGGGAAACTCTTGATCTATATTAAGACCATAGCCTGATTTCACATCAGAGATGAGAAACTAGGCCTCCAGTGGAGAATGGGACTTAACGCTTAAGCCCATCCCATGCCATCCCATCCCATCCCATCCCATCCCATCCCATCCCATAGTGCTCAATTCACTTGTATTTTATAACATCTCAATATATCCTCGCAGTAAACAGCAAAATGCATTTTTCCATTGCTTCCATTTACTTTGAAAGCCATGCATCAAAATGGCAAGTGCACCCAAAGTTGAAGAACAGATTTGTCTTTTTACTGTCTGAGACAGTAAATGTTTACTTTACTGTCCTGAAGTGCCTATCCTTCTAACACCCGGCTTCTTATATCCCAATACTCTCTTTTCTTGACTGGACAATTAGTTTTTGAGGACTATTCTTTTGTTTCTTTCCTCTTCACTAGTTTATTCATCATGATGATTTATTTATCATTCCTAGGATTATTAAACTGTTCAGAAAAGGGGTTCTTGACTGAACACCAAGAGAGTCCCTAAGCTCCATTACACAGATGTCAAGATGAAGCGCGGGTGAAAAAGATGTGGAAAAGAAAGAGGGAACAAATAAACACTTTAGTCATGCTTTTTTTTTTTTAATGGCCGCAAGAATGACAAATGTTACAGCCTCTCAGTGAAGGAACATGATGGAGGTGGCTTCTTAACCCCGATGACCGTATTCCTTCTCACCAGCTAAGGTCAAAGATGATACTGTCTAGGACTTCTCTGGCCCAGAAGTCCTGGAACCAGGTCAGGAAGGAAAGGGTAATTGTAGAGACCTTCTGGTAATGAAATCTGCCATGGATGCCTGAAAATAATAAAAATAATTGGCTGCGGCAAGAAGATCGCACAGACTGACTACCAACAATGGTGCGTTGGAAGATCTGCAAGAAGGGCCATTTGTCTGCAGGCAAGAACTGGAAGGGCCACAAAATAAAGTAACAGAAAATGAAGAAGCTAAAGTGCTCTGGAAAATTGGAATTCAAACAGACAGGCACCCGACACATAACACCTTATGTTATATTAGGAATAGGGTGAGGTCAACACTATTGACCTCACCCCATTCCTAAGAGGTCTATAAGGGGAGTGCATAAGAGCACAAACGTGCCTACCTGTTGTGACTCCTGCCCCCGAATCTGGCCCCATGCCCGAAAGTGCCTTGGAGCTGGGCCTGCTGCCAGAAAGTGACTTGGACAGTGAGGGGGAAGGGCCATCAGGACTTACCTCGGAAGCACTGGCCTCCCTGGATCAACTCCAGGAGCCAGAAGCAGGCCAAGCGAAAGAGATAACGAGGCCTCCTTCTCCTGACTCTTTCCCCCTCCCCGGCCACGCTTGCACACCCAGCTGATAGCAATCAGGCGTGGTTGAATCCTAGGTTTTGTAGGCAGGAGAGAAGAGAATAAAAGAAGCAGGGGAGGGGCAGGCCCACGACTACCCAGTCACATGAAAATTCCCCCCACCAAGCCACGTCCACAGAACCAGTAGTTAACAAAATTTTACATTTCCCTATTGATGTGACTACCATTGCAGTTCCCTCTTAGTTACCTGGTAGGAATGCTGACCAGCATAGAGCTACTGTATTTCATGGCAATACAAGTGTAACAACAGTTTGAACAATCACAGGATGCTCTGAATTGGGTTGTGAGCATCTGGTTGAGGTGAAAGTCTTGGTTGCATAATTTTATGGCATACCAGGTGGGAAAAGAGGGTAGTGTAATCTGGGTGAATATACAAGAAGGCTAGTAGTGGGTGTGGATCACCTGTTTGGAGGGGAAAAAATGTGCCTTCAAGTCAAATTTGACTCTTGCAACTTTCTTAGCAGCATTTCTTCTTGTTTTTTTTTTTTGACAGATGCATTCTCTCCTAGGTATGACAAGAACAACTGGCCCAAGCTCACTCAGCTGCTTTAGTGAGTACAGTGGGACTAGAACTCACCATCACCTAGTTTCTAGTCTGTTGCTTTACCCGCTAAATCAAACTGGCAATGAAGGATGGGATATTTAAAAAAATGATCTGCTCCAGGTGTCAGATATGCTAAGTACACCACTACTTCCATGAATCAATAATGTTATTAATATTTAAGGGGTCGCAAAGCTGCAAGAACAACCCTGATTGGAATATAAAAGACAAGGCAGAGAAATAAATGGGCCTCGGAAAGAAGAGGAGAAAAGCAAACTCAGCCCCCCTCACTTTATTTATGCGTGTACTTATTTTAAATATTAATACACGGCTTCAATAATTAGCTTCATTCACACTCTCACTTTAAGGCCCTGTAGATGTAATCTGTAAGCCGAAGAAAATTGGCAAATTGTAAAGCTCATCTAATTTTCATTCAATCAGAACTCACATCAAGTACCCAAGGGCCTGAGGAGGACCCAACATGGGGAAACAGCCGGAAGAGGCTGCTTCACAAGGTTTCTGATCTGTTGAACCAACAACCCTGGGACGCGCCTGACGACACAAAATATTTTTCAGCTGGGCTGCCTGGTTTCTAGTCACACCTGCAATAAATAGAGCCAATAATCTGCAAAAATAAAACCTGTAATAGAAATCTGCTACTTTATAATTAACACTTCACAGACAGCCGTAAGTAAACTGCCATGGCAGAGCAGGCAACCTTTTGAAGCTGGAGGGGGTAAGTGGTGTAACAGAAGCTCTTGCCTCCACACCTGCCAATTTATGCATGTGTGCACACTTATAAACATTTTCTTCTATGCAGAAATATCTCCGTGTTCACATATTGCTGAAAGCATCCCCGCCTCCGTGGGCATATAGTTTTGCACAGATAAATAACACCCTGTCTACGATCATTTGCTCACTCATTCAGAAACATCCATGTACATCTACATACTGCTCTTTCCTGATTTTTCTTTGTTCTCAAAAAAAAAAAAAAAAAAAAAGGTGGGAAGAAATATCCATCCGGTTCAGTTCCAAGCCTGGAGAAAGACACTGGAAACATGGAAGCTGATTGGAAAGATATTGTTGGAAGAAATATCCATCTGGGTTCAGTTCCAAGTGGGGACAAAGACACTGGAAACATGGAGGCTGCTTGGAAAGATGGTTTAATGGTGGTCAGGATCACATGGCTTGAGATCCTGAACAGAAAAGGGCTGAGATCCTGTGTGCTCCCTGGCTTTATGCTTTTTCTGAGCTTTGAACTTTCTGGGGCACAGGAAGAGTATCCTGATTGGTTGTCAGACTCCCAGGGGGTGGGGGTCTTAGCTAGCCTTGCTGGCTGATGTAATCTTCCCAAGTGCCATGTGGTGAGTTTCAGTTGCTAGATGGGTTCTATTATGATGCAGATGATGGTGGCCCATTGAGAAAGGTGGGGGGAAGTCAGGAAGCTGCTTTGTCTTTAAAACACGTTTCTCCATTTCTCATCCAGGGAAATATATTCTGCCTTTTTAAATATTTTCTAAAATATTTCATTCTTCTAGGAAGGGGGTGGGTGCTAAATTCCTACAATAGTTTATTGATGAAACAGAACCACATGTGTTTGTGGTTCTGGGCAGCTGACCAAATGGAGTTGAGAGTGGGATTTTTAAAAATACCTTCTTGGGGCTTTGCACTTGAATTTCCTGTTCCTGTGCAAGAACATGTATTCTATTGGCTGTTGTCAGATTCCTATGGGGTCATGTAGGGGTCATAACTGGCTCTATAAACAAAAGAGGAAATGCAAATCCTAGGTGCTTGTCTGGGCTCCCAGTCCAAACTTGGTTGAAGTTTGGACTGCTCTGAGATGATGCATTGAAGAGGCTTGTGTTCTGAAAGGGTGTTGGGCAATTCCTATTGTGGCTCAATGACTTTGTCCTGTGTTGGAGCTTCAGTGAGGGTTAATCCTACGATTCGGTCTTTGTGCAGACTTTGCTGCAGGAAATTTCAAAATACCTTGAAATGGATGGATTACCAAATCTGCATTTCTAAAAGCTGCCTCCTCAGTATCTGCTGGGGCTGTTAAGAACGACTGAGTCTGTTTCCCGCCTCTAAAAGAAAATCAGACTTGAAATTCTGGGTTTAGAAAATTTAGAACCCACCAAACGTTTCACTTAGCAACATAAATTTTGGTCGTAAGTTGAGGACTACCTGTACGTGTTTTATCTCCTGACAATAGAGGAGGGAGTTCTGTATACAGATTTTTTATTCACTGCTTTTTTCAGTGAAAAACGTCAGCTGCTCTTAACAAAAAACAAAACAGGGGGGGAAAAAAACATATTCCTGAGAGCTTTTTCCATTTTAAACTATAATGATGGGCTACAGTGACAAAATACATTTTATTAACCTATTAAACTTCTGAAAAAGGAAAGGACTTGAATTAGTGCATACCTGATATGGATATGAATACTTTTCTGGATTAGCAAATCTCCCAGCTGTCCAGAAACTCCAGGGCTTTGAGTTATTGACAGCCCGTTTTTGTTCTTGAGGCTTGTTTTACCACAAGTTCCCTAGTGAGGCACCATGAACAGGCGGTCTTCAACTTACAACAGTTCATTTACTGACCGTTCGAAGTTACAATGGTACTTTAAAAAGTGGCTTATGACTGCTTTTCCCACTTACGACCATTGCAGCATCCCTATGGTCACATGATCAAAAGTCAGATGCTTGGCAACTGGTTTATATTTATGACGGCTGCAGTGCCTTGGAGTCCTGCGATCAGCTTTTGCAACCTTCTGACAAGCAAAATCAATGGAGACTCACTTAGCAACCGTGTCACTAATCAGACAGACTGCAGTCTTGTGGACTTCAACTCCCAGAGTCCCTCAGCCAGCAAAGCTGGCTGAGGAACTCTGGGAGTTGAAGTCCACAAGTCTTAAAGGGACCAAGCTTGGAGACCCCTGACTGCAGTGATTCACCTAACAACAGTGGCAAGAAAAGTAAAACGGGGAAAAATTTTAACAATTAACAAATGTTTCACTTAACAACATACATTTTGGGCTTATTTGTGGTTGTAACTCGAGGACTACCTGTACACATAGTCCTCTGCGTTGTTGTATAGGCTCTGCATGCTTAACACCTAAATAAAATAGGCAAGGAAATGTGTCATCGTGAGTTATTTCAGTTGAAGTACTGGACTTAATTACGCTGACAGTACAGGGTGACTGAAGGAAGCCAAGACGCTTCTTTTTTTATGATCTTGTCACCATTAAATCTGTCAGACCGAGCCATTTTGCGGGGGATGAAAAGATGCTTTCATTTGAGGAGGTGAGGAATTAAAAAAAAAACCCAGAAGAATATGTAGGAGTGTCTGCAGTGATGCTGGCTGGCTTTAAAAAGACAGGTGCAAACTAGATGATCCAAGACCCGATTCTCTTAGAGTTGAATGGAAGACAGATAAAAAGGAGCAAGCTTTGCTCTCCTGGTTATGTCCGCCATTTTGAAGCCAATAATCATTGTTGCAGAAGCCCCTGAGAATATGGCTCCTCTTTGTATGTACAGGTAGTCCTTGATGTACGACCACAATTGAGCCCAAAATTTATGCTGCTAAGCGAGACACTTGTTCGGTAAGTTTTGCCCCATTTTGCGACTTTTCTTGCTACTGTCGTTAAATGAACCACTACAGCTGTTAAGCGAATAACCAGGTTGTTAAGTGAATCTGGCTTCCCCGTTGACTTTGCTTGTCAGAAGGTCGCAGAAGGGGATCACATGATTCGGGGATACTGCAACTGTCATAAAGATGAACCACTTGCCAAGCACCCAAAGTTTGGTCGCGTGACCATAGGGATGCTGCAGTGGTTGTTAAGTGTGAACAACGGTCATAAGCCGCTTTTTTCAGTGACGTAACTTTGAACGGTCACTAAATGAGCTGTTGTAAATCGAGGACTACTGTATTGATTAGGCTGTCAATCAAAGACAAAGCTATATCGCTCCCTTATTTCCGAGGATTGGTCCCAAAATGCATAGAATCAAGATCATGTGAAGTGTTAATACCACTTTATAATGCCTTGGTAAGGCCACACTTAGGACTAAAGGTGATATGATAGCAATGTTCCAATATCTCAGGGGCTGCCACAAAGAAGAGGGAGTCAAGCTATTCTCCAAAGCACCTGAGGGCAGGACAAGAAGCAATGGGTGGAAACTAATCAAGGAGAGAAGCAACCTAGAACTAAGGAGAAATTTCCTGACAGTTAGAACAATTAATCAGTGGAACAAAACTTGCCTCCAGAAGTAGTGAATGCTTCAACACTGGAAATTTTTAAGAAGAAATTGGACAACCATTTGTCAGAAATGCTATTGGGTTTCCTGCCTAAGCAGGGGGTTGGACTAGAAGTCCTCCAAGGTCCCTTCCAACTCTGTTATTCTATTCTATTCTGGGGGGAAACGTAATTGAACCTAATGAGACGTATTTCTGAGCACACATTGCTATTTTTTGTACTAAGATAATGTTATATTATCGCTTCAAAGACCTGTTCTTCATTAAAAATGCTATAGAAACAGAGAAGAGGGAACACTGATCTTGTAGTCTTCTTTCACACAAAGTGGTGATAGTACATGAAAATGGTCCATCATATAACCCTCTTGGTCACCTTCTAAGAAACATAACTGCAAGAACCTCACACTTCATTCTCAGGAATTAAATCACACTATCTATTCTTCCCCCCCACTAAAAAAAAGTGCGTTCTTTCCATCAGATTGAGTACAACTGGAATAAAATTGGAATAATTGCAATTATGCTAATAATAATTGTCAGATAAGAATAAGAGTGGAATTATAATTGCAATTATGCCAATGATAATTGTCAGATAACTAACTATGAACTTCTTGTTGATAGGAGCTACTTGACAGTTACGGTACTTGTGCTTTTTCTAATTCAAATGCTCGTCCCTTAAGAGGAGAGCTTTCCTGCTCTGACTGACTTTGCCAAAAATTATAGAGTTTTGTGAGAAAAGATTTTTCTCTTGCTTGATCCCTAAGAAGCCTAGGCAGCAGTTCTGACTGAGTAAGTATACAGTTAGTATACAGTTACTATTCTAATACTACCTTTATTTTGCACTGTAGCTAGGGTCACATTTTATACTAGCAGAACATCGTTTATCATGTACGCACTTGGCTTTAACCCATTTATTCCCTCTTTTTCTAGAACACCATTCTGTACCATATTGTTATGACCCAGGCCCAAGTAGGTAGTAATAAACTTAGTCCATGGAAAAACAAACTTTATTCAAACAGCTGGGAATTACTTCATTCCCAGTGTCGCTCAACTCAAAGTAAAACAAATGCCTCCCAATACAAATTCTTCAGTTATCTCACAAACCTTAGTCCAATTAGGCAAACTGCCCAAAGGCCCTTCCTGGCAAACATCCAGAAGCCACAAAAAAAAAAAAAAAAGACGTCTACAAAGCAGAAGACAAAGCAGAAAACGCAGCTACAACGTTGCTTTCCGGCAAAGCTGAAATGCCAGTGTTGGTTTGTTTTAAGCCTTATGGGAGAGGCCAATCATCTCTTGGCCCTACTCCCGAGTTGTCCTCTCTGCTTGAGCTGCTTTTGCCTTCTGGCAGTTCTTCTCATGCGTGCATTAGGAACAGGCTCCTTCTGTTCCTTGGCCTCACTACTATCAGTCTCTGGAAGCTCTGGAGTCTGCACCTCACTTCCCGATGGCCTCACCTCAGCCTCAATGCTGTCCAACTCCGCTGCCAGCTCCGTAGGCTACTGATGGACCACAACACATATTCCATCCTACTCTGGATGCTGAAAGCAGTTTTGGGGGGAAAGGACGGGAAGAAAAACATGGATAACTTCTTGAACAAGTGGAACCACTTCCTGCAAGTGCATGGAATAAGACCCCTCATGTTTTATTCAATGCTTTAAGCAAAGCTGAACATTAGAACGGAAAGACAAAACTTTCTTCTTTCTCCAGCTATCCGGCAACATGCTATATTTCTTTTAGTTTTGGCAGCCACCTAAGTAGTGACTTGGTAGCCTGGATGTTTTTATCCTCTGAATCAACCAAAGTTTGAAATTTGCTTGAGAGCAAAGCCAGGGGCTATAATCTAGAGTTTTAAAAGTCTGTAGGGCAGCAATTTTGACTGGGTTTTTTTCCCCTGCTAACCAAAGCAATTCTACTGGATTGGCTCATTATTTATTTTTATGGTTTATATCCCATTTTTCTGCCTATAGGGCTCTCAGGAGGGCTACTAATAAAAAAGTAAAGTGCGGGCACTTAAAATCTCATAAACACAGTTAAATCACTGTAAAAGTACCTTGTTATGACTCTGGAATCTCTCTCTCCTGTAGAGATGCACTTCCAAGGGCTTGCTGCTTCTGGGTCTTGCAAAATGAATCGAAGTGGAGTTCATAACAAGTAATAACTCTAATTTCAAAAAGTCACCAAGAAAAAAACCATAGGGCTGAACAACCAACTTAAGTCCCCCAATTCATTTTTCTAGCTCCAAGATTTCTTGAGGGTGTTTTTTTTTTGCAGAAACTCGGTGCCAACATGATATTTTAATATCTTGTACAAACATAGTTAAAGACTACTACCAATTTACTACTACCTAATTCAGTGCTCTTGGTTGTTCTGTCATGTTCCTCTTTGGCATATAATAGAATCCACTGTAGTTGGACAATACGTTCTTCCTGTGTACGTGGCTACTTAGACACAATCCTTCACCTCAAATGATCAAATTAGTCAGTTTTTGCTATGAATATGCTATCGGTTCCAAGAATAGTGGAAATAAGAAGCAAGAATTTTAAATGCACAAATGTGATACATCTTAAGCCTGGAGTATAATTTCTGATATTTGTTATAAACGTTGAAGAGTTGATCCAATAAAATGTTCTAATAATTGCCACCTCAACTCTAATTCATATCAGAGCAAAAGAAGAGAGCAGGAGCCAAAACACTTATTTTTTTAACTTAAATATTCCTGCTTCGTTAAATATTCCTAAGTAACATATGGGAAATACTTATTTGCTGCATCTGGAGACCTAGAACAAACTTGGAAAAAGAAGTGCTACTTAGAAAATCACATACCCAAATGAAGCTTTTCAGCCAAATCCATCAGTTTACTTAATTTTGTGTAGAGTAGTTGCCTTAGGGAATATAATTACTGTATTTCTATTGTTCAGAAGTGGGTGAATAACAGCAGTTATTATTACAAGACCATTATGCCTGAGCTTATAATAACTGAAACAAAATGTCTACATCACATTAGAAAAAAGCAACTACACGTCTGAACAAATGTCGGTAATATCTATTAAGTGCCATTAGAAAATATAAAAGCTATTTTTTTTATATAAAAAAGAAAAAGGTGTGCCTCAAATGCAAATCAAAGTAAATCAAAAGTCAGAAAGAAGCTATACAAAACATGAAATATGCCCTCCAGTTTTTGGAAAGTTGTTTTCCTGTGAACCAGGCCACTATTTTTTTATTTCACTCACAGTACACTTTAAAAAGGGACCCAGTGGCTCAGTCGCTAAGCTTGTCGATCAAAAGGTCGGCAGTTCAGCGGTTCAAATCCCTAGTGCCGTGTAACGGAGTGAGCTCCCATTACTTGCCCCAGCTTCTGCCAACCTAGCAGTTCAAAAGCACATAAAAAATGCAAGTAGAAAAAACAGGGACCACCTTTGGTGGGAAGGTAAAGCGTTCTGTGCACATTTGGCATTTAGTCATGCCGGCCACATGACCACGGAGATGTCTTCAGACAGTGCTGGCTCTTCGGCTTTGAAATGGAGATGAGCACCGCCTCCTGGAGTCGGGAACAACTAGCACATATGTGCCAGGGGAACCTTTACCTTTACCCTACACTTTAAAATGATTTCATTTTTTCCCCATAATGCTCTAGAGCTTACATAGAAACGTTTTCTAGAAATATATGGAGAAATCAGACTTTGAGACGCTATGTAGCTAAGTGGGAAAGGTTTCAGTATGGAGGAAAGAAAACCTTCATTGTTTTGTAAAGTCTTTGGTCATCTACAACTCTAAATCTCATTTATTAGTTCATCACTGGAGCCAGAGGTAAGATTTTCCTCATTTGGCCCGAGAGTGAAAAGCAGCATTTCACACAAACACACAGTTTTGGAAGTGAAGAAAACCATGGAAATAGCATAACCAAATGGCTTGAAATTAGTTTTCATTGCCTGCACGTTTTCATTGCTATCTATCATAAGATAGCTAATGTTTAATTGAGTTCCTTCATTGGTTTTGTATTGCCTTTGTCGTGTCTCGGGCAGCTTTCATTTATCTCTATAAATTGAACTCTTCTATGAAGGCTGGTGCAGTTAAGTATTATAAAGAGGATTCTTTCATAGCACGGATTCAGATTGTCTCCATGGCATTCCAAGCAAAGAAATAAAATTGTTGCAGTTGAAACTTAGTCCCTGTACTCCTAATAAATGAAGAGGTACCTCAGTTATACTGAGCAAATTCTCCAAAGTGTCAGTGATTTCTGGACAAAATCAGAATTTCATTCCATTCTCATCCTGACAAACGGCAGCAATTTATTTCTTTAAAAGAGGTGCAAGAAAGTACATTACATAAATCTGATGACTGGAGATGTGAGCAATGAAAAGAGTACGACCTCAGAATGTATTCTTTATAAATGTAGGAGCAAAGGTAGGGGTTACTACACGTAGTCCTCCAGTTACGACCACAACTGGGCCCACGTTTTATGTTGCTAAGTGAAAAATTTGTTAACGGAGCGTTGCCCATTTTGCGAATTTTCTTGCTGCATTTGTTAACTGAATCACTGCGGTTGTTAAATTAGTTCACATGGTTGTTTAGGGAATCTGGCTTCCCCATGGACTTTGCTTGTCGCAAAAGGTGATCACGTGATACTGCAACCGTCATAAATATGAGTCAGTTGCCAAGCATCTGAATGTTGACCAGGTGACCATGGGGATGCTGCGACGGTCATTAGTGTGAAAAACAGTCATCAGTCACTTTTTTTTAGTTACACTTTTTGTAACTTTGAACAGTCACTACACGAACTGCTGTAAGTCGAGGACGATCTGCATTGTCTTTTTTAAAGCAATGCTTCATTAGAATGAGATTTTCTAAGGCAGAAAGAGAGCAGGGCTGGACACAAAAACTACAGTCAAGCTCAAGGATGAAATGCTCCTGGTTCAGAACAGATCAGCCGATCCAGTAGCTATGGCGGCGGGTGGTTCAGAGAAACAGTAGCAAAAATCCCTGGCCCCAGAGCCCATGTCTACTCAATGCCCGGTTGCTTGCTTCCCCGCTTGCCGCTTCTTTTAAAAAATGCTTTTAAAAGGAAAAGAAAAAAGGTCCCAGCTGAGCTGCCTGATCAACAGAGCCCTTTTTTTTTACTTTTAAAAGCATTTTTTTACCAACCTATTTGGCGAAAAAGGTTCTAAAAAAATGCTTTTAAAAGCAAAAAAAAAAAAAGATTGCGCACCACAGCTGATCCCACACACACACACACACACCGGCACGCTGTCCTACTTACCCCATGCCTCCTTTTGGCGGGCACTGCGTGCGTGTACCTTGCATTTGGTGCGTGGTGCAAACTGCACATGCGCGCAGCATGCATGCGCAGCCAGCGAACCAGTGGTAAACTGGTTCAGATTTCATCACTGGTTATTCATGGACAAGCTTGCCAACTTCGTGGTGGTACATGCATGCCATCCTGGTGAATGGAGACAGCGTGCTCTGCTTCATGCAAGTTCCTTGGAGAGCAGCCAAAAGAGCAAATATTATTTGGTGGACCAGCTATGCCTCTTTTATTCTCTACAACCCCAAAAGCATACCCATACCTGATTGGAGAGACTCAAATAACTACCACATTATGGGATGATAGGTGTCAAGAGACTCTGTACTCAAAGACTTATGAAATCATGGTAAGATAAGCATGCATATTAGAAAAATATGTACTTGGCAATTTTTTTATCTCTACTGTTACAGACAGGGAGTAGATTACAGCAAAAAGATTCAGAGAAAGTTCTTCTCTGTCACTTACTGATTGTCCTGATTTACTTTAGTCCAGATATGGTCATTTGAGGAAGTGGAGAATATGAGGTGGGGATTGCTTGATGGTATTTACAGTAAAAGATCTAGAAAAAAAAACCACGTTGCAGTATTTGCAGTAGGGCCACTTGGAATAATATAGTTGGTAAGCCAAAGTGATCAAGGATCATTGCAGAATGATAGAATAGAATAGAATAGAATAGAATAGAATAGAATAGAATAGAATAGAATAGAATAGAATAGAATAGAATAGAATTCTTTATTGGCCAAGTGTGATTGGACACACAAGGAATTTGTCTTGGTGCATATGCTCTCAGTGTACATAAAAGGAAAGATACCTTCATCAAGGTACAACACTTACAACACTTAATGATAGTCATAGGATACAATTTTAACATTTAATGATAAAACACTTAATGATAGTCATAGGGTACAAATAAGCAATCAGGAAACAATCAATATCAATATAAATAGTAAGGATACAAGCAACAAAGTTACAGTCATACAGTCATAAGTGGAAGGAGATTGATGATGGGAACGATGAGAAGATTAATAGTAGTGCAGATTCAGTAAATAGTCTGACAGTGTTGAGGGAATTATTTGTTTAGCAGAGTGATGGCCTTCGGGAAAAAACTGTTCTTGTGTCTAGTTGTTCTGGTGTGCAGTGCTCTGCAGTGTCATTTTGAGGGTAGGAGTTGAAACAGTTTATGTCCTGGATGTGAGGGATCTGTAAATATTTTCACAGCCCTCTTTTTGACGCGTGCAGTATACAGGAAAATCCAATGAAAAATAAAAACACATGCAGGGGGAAAAAAGAGAATTCTTTATCTTATTAATCATGTAGAAATTGTGTTCATGTCCTCTAACTGATGGGTCCCCAATCCCTGGACTGTGGACCAGTACCAATCTGTGGCCTGTTAGGAACTGAGGAACACAAGTGGGAGGTGAGCAAATGAAGCTTCATCTGCACATGAGCGAGATCTACATTGCAGAGTGAAATCATTCCTCCCTTCCAGTAGTGGGATTCAGCCAGTTCTCACCACTTCGGGAGAACTGGTTGTTAACTTTCTGAGCAATTTGGTGAACTGGTCGTTGGAAGAAATCATTAGGGCAGAGAACCAGTTGTCAAATTATTTGAATACCACCACTGCCCCCTTCCCCCCCCCATAGAAGACAATTTTTCTTCTGAAACCGATCACTTGTGCCAGAAGGGTTTTGGGACCGCTTCTCTATGCTACTGTAAACCAGAGCTACAAGCATCTTCTACTTATATTCCAAGGTGGCCTTCCGTTAACAGAATGTACTCATCTGGAACACAAAATTCTTCTTTCCCTTTTGTATACATATGAACGTACATAAATACCATGCACAAAATAGTAGCTTAAAGCAGGGGTCTCCAACCTTAGCAACTTTAAGACTTGTGGACTTTAACTCCCAGAGTTCCCTAAAGCTTTGCTGGCTGAGGAACTCTGGGAGTTGAAGTCCACAAGTCTTAAAGTTGCCAAGGTTGGAGACCCCTGGCTTAAAGAATATGTGGCTAGAAAGAGGAAGTCTTGTTTCAGAAGCAAAAGTTCAATCTTTCAATATCGGATTAGCTCTTAAAGAGATCAGTGATACCGGCTGAGTAAAGCATAGGAAACTTATTAAACTATTAAAATTACTTGTTACGATACTGACGATAAGCCTAATCTTTCTGATATAATCGGCTGGGTGCAATCACTCCCACTTCAATTTTAAATTATGCTATCATTCGTTTTGATCTTCTCAAAGCCTGGCTTTGTGACAATTTTTTGTCCATGTAGACCTACTTTTTTCAGGGGTTGTTTTCTTTCTAATTATCTGCTTTGGGTTAATTCTGCTATAAGTTACATCAGGCCCTTTTGTGCCATTAAAAGCTCATACAAAATACAGACACGGCGGAAAATGTTACCATTTCTTATAAGTGCTGGAGAATTAGATTGAAACACAATTGCATTTTTATTTTATTTTATTTTATTTTAATAAAAAAAATAACTGAGCCACACTGTTAAGCACAAAGAATCTGCATTCTTTGTTTTTCCTGCTTTGCAGGATTAAATGACTAATCTGCCTCCATGTTTCAGAGTGAGTCACTTTATTATTATTATTCTTACCTTGGTTGTAAAGTTCAGCAAGCTATTATTATAAAATATTAATAATGGACGGGGAGTACTATTTTTCAGATTTTTCCTCCCAACCTATAGTTTGACTTTGAGACACCTGATGTTAGTAAATGCTTATATGTCCATCCTTAAAACTACTCGGCACTTACATTTGAGGAGCTGAAAGCACATTCAAAATGTTAAATGCATAGCTCACTGCATGTCAAGGCAGACCATTATTTTTCTTCTACATCAACGATTTAGAATCAAGTGCTGTAAAATCAAAATAAAGTCGTGCAGAAAAATACACTGGAGAGACAGAGACGCTTCCACTTCCTGCATTTTAAACTTAACCCAAGTATCGTCCACATGCCTATACCAGTGAGTAGGTAGAATTCCCGTGACGGAGTTTAAGGCTTTGGTTTCTACTTTTTCCATGTAGAGACTGGCCACAGGTGAGCCCATGGCTCAGTCAAGTTTTTGTCTGTAGAAGGTATTTGAGAAGTTTATGAAGTTGTAACTAAGGCAAAATATTAGTATCAGTATATATCAGGAATACAAATGATACCAGATATTGTGAAAAATACCTCTGTTCAAGTATACGTCTTTTATTTCATATACTAAATCCCTTGGAAAAAAAAGAAAAGAAAACCCAAGTGTTCATTTAAAAGTCTGCCAGTCTCCCCACTCTGCCAGGAAAAGATGAAATTTAGCTTGCGCCTAAAAATTCCTCCTAAAAATTTGTGTAAATGTGGCTCTTTCAGAAATGAAAAGCTCAGAACCCTTCTCAGTGTGATCTGTGGTAAAATTCTAAGTACAGGTGTGTCAAACCCTGGTAACTTTCAGTCTTGTAGACTTCAACTTCATGGCTGGGGAATTTTGGGAATTAAACTCCATAAGTCATAAAGCTGCCAGGATTGGACACTCCTATTCTAGTACATTTTTAGGTTATTCAGTGTTATGTTCACGTTATAGCCAATTACACTTATAGAAACTGCTTGCAGGTAACACAGGAGGATAGCAACACCTCTTGTTTGCATACTCTAGCAACTACTTTTAATAATAGGGTTGGCCTTGCAAGCAAATAGGGACAATGACATAGTAAGTAATCTATTGGAAGAGGTCAAATCAACATAGGGAACAAAGGGTGAAAATATGGAATAATATGTTTAATTTCAGATGTCAACAAAATGATACTTAGTATCATCAAATGCACATTAGTGCCCTACATGGAAAGGGAAATGACAGATATTTAAGCTGAGTTGTGAAAAATATTAAGAAACAAGAAACATTGTTGAACCACACTAGATAGACGAGAAAGTCAAGAGTACCAAAAAGATGTAAATATGTCCTTTATTACTTATAGAAAGACTTGTGGTGGTGTCAACTGTGTCAAGTTCTCAGGAAAATAACATAGAAATTGCAGAATATCTCATGGTTCTCATGTGAATTCTATACTCAGTTCAGGAAGTCATAGTCCAGATGGGACTTGGCGGAAGAGACTAACTCCAGGTTGTCAAGAAGTGAGACAAGGTGTTGTTGTTTACTCTCTACTTATTTATTCAACCTATATGAGGAATACATACTGAAGGAAACTGGAATGGAAGAAGATAAGCGAAATTTAAAACAGGAGGAATAATCTGCACTGTGCAGACCATACTACTCCGAGAGCTAAAAACGCAATGATTTGCAAACTCTAGCAACAAATATCGAGAAAAACATGAAACATGGGGTTAAAATTAAATTGAGAGAAGACCAAACTAATGACAACAAATACGGAAAACAGTCTAAGAACTGACAATGAAAATATTGAAGTGGCGGATAGCTTCTGCTTTTTATGCTACATTTTCAACAGTAAAGGCACCAGCGGTCGATAAATCACTGCAGACTAACACTTGGTAGAATAGCATGGATGGCTTTGAAAAAGTTGTGATATGTCAAAGCCTACGAAGATAAGAACTGTGCAGCCTGTATTTCCTGTGATATTTTACAGAAGTTAAAATTGGATTTTGAAGAAGCAAGACAGAAAGCGCATTGGTGTTTTTTAACTTTGGTGTAGAAGATGACTCTTGAAAAACACCCTGAACAACTAGAAAAACTAACACATGGATCATACAGTAGATCAATCCAGAATTCTACCCAAGGTACCAATGACCAGGTTTAAATTAAGGTATTTTGGAAGCTTTATGCAAAGACTAGCTTTCTATAGTGCTGGAAAAAGTGGCAGGAAACAGAAAAAAAGGATGCCCAGCAACAAGATGGATGGATTTGACTAAAGTGATAATGTGCCATTGAAAAATCATAGGGAACCAGGCTGGGAATAAATGATCCTAGAGAAAATACATTTATGTGGTTGTTAAAAGTTGACACCAACTTGATGGCACATAATCATTGCTATTATGGTGCCCAGCCAAATCAGCAGACTTTGGATGCTGTAAATTACTAAGTTATTTAATTTATTATCATCTTATTATTGCCAGGGAAGAAATTGTGAGTTCTCCTGCTTTTCATGCCACCATGAATTGTTTTACCTCAGAAATTATCCATTTTGACTTGGTTGAGCAAGGTGAAGTTTGTTTTTGTTGTGCCTCAGATTACAAGATGCCCATGGCAAGCCCTACTGAGAAATATACTGCTGTTGACTCTGAAGGTAATATATATCCATTATGCTAAGTAATCCCCAAAGCATGATAACACAGGAATTTGTCTCATCTACTTTTAAAGTTGTCTAAGAAGAAAAAAAATGGCTATTATCACACCTTGTCCTAGCAAATTCTATACTTTTGTTATGCTATAAGCAAATCCACATTTAGAAGGCATAAAATGATCCCAGTTTCCTAATATGAAAAAAAGGCTTAAATTGAACATGACACTTTCTTCTTTAAAGAGAAGAATTTCACAAAATCCTTACTTTAAGTGGAAGGACAATTAGAAACAAAGCTAATTTAAATGTTATCAGATTAGAATACATAAAATAACTGTAAGGAAAAACACAAAGTTAACCATAAGTAACTCCAACATACAACATTTTTTCCATTCCAGATGTCAGCAAGTCCTAAGAGAACTACCAAAAATAACACATTCCATTTTAACTCTGATCATCAACCAAATGAACCAATTTTGTGTTCCTTTTTTCAATAGTCTTGCTTTTTAATCCATTCAGGGGATTATTGATCCTTGTTTCAATTCTTTTTAAAATTGAAAAGCTTCTTTTCTATGTCCAGCAAAAAGAAATAATTTTAATTGCCCCCTGGAATTGCCATTTTTATTTTCTTTTTAAAGATTCTTTTTTGAATCTTTGAAAAAATCATCTTGATTTTTTTTTGTATGTCTAGTAACAAATTCTTGTTCATATTGTTCGCAGATAGACTTTTTTACATAACTTTTTCTAGAACAGCATTTTCTGGGACCAGATTGTTCCCAAAAAGATAGAACACATTTGTTTGAATTGTTTTGTTCTGTGCACGTTCAGTCCAGTGAGTTTTGGGCCCACAGTACCCTTTTACAGGTAGTCCTCATTTAACAACCACAGATGGGACTGGAAACTCAGTTGTTAAGTAAAGTAGTCACTAAGTTAAATTGTGTTTATGATCTTATTTCAGCTCTCTTTTACTTTAATGATCTGCAAATGCAAAAACTGGTTGTAATGTTACTTTTTCATCTCTACCATTGCAACTGTGAATGATCACTAAATAAGGCAATTGCTAATTGAGGACTACCTATAATGATATTCTGGACTGTAGTACCTTCTTATAATTTTATTTACTGCTCCTTTTCTCAGTAGCTACTATGGGAAATTTTGGTGTAGTGATTAAGTTTTTGAACTTGGACCATGAAGATGTAAGGTTCAGTCTTTCTTCTACCATGGAAGCTTCCATGGATGACTTTACGTTCTGCCCTGGAATATTGCTTTTGAAACTGGGGAATGACCACTCGTATAAACTCAAATAAACTAGGTAACATCATCAGTAACTAGCACTGATGATGTTACCTGGTTTAAGTAATGAAACATATCCAAGAAAATAATCAAGTGCAGAGACCACCAATGACCCCTCATTTCAACCTCCAGCTAAAATCATATCAACTCTCTTAAGGAAGGAAACTTAGGTCACAATAGTACTTACCAGGAAGTAAAATACAGAGTGATCTGTTTATGTGTGTGTATATGTATGTGTGTGAATCAAAATTGTATGTTAAAGGTTTAATTCTTCTTGGCTCAATTTGAAAAGCAAAAGCAAAAATATAAGGCACTCCGTGACTCATATTTCCTTTTTTTTTCTTTTCAAAATCTCCTGGTAGAAAATGAGGTGTTCCCAAGAACAGACTTATTAGATGGGTTAAAGATTTGGTCATCTGTGAAATTTTCTGAGAGGAATAAATATTCTCATATCCAGCATATCTGACAGCCTATATATCTAAAAATAAAGATGCTAAGGGATGACAGTTCATTCATGACCACATTTACAAAGAATCTGGAAAGCTCAGTTAAGTTTAATCTTGTGAACAGGACATCCATATTTTATATACTGTTTTTAGTTGTGTGTTGCCTGAGCTCCATCAAATATCTCTGAAGTATCTTAAACTTTTAAAAACCCTGCAATAAAACAGATATAAAGCCATCTGCAGAAGAGCTAGCTGAAGTATATTGAACAACTTTCAAATATGAATGGAAATAATAAAATTAAAGCAACTTATTCATCTCAAGTGACAAATAAAAATGCCACTGTTGTTGTCACTAAAAGTAACACATGACAAGAGACTGAAATAGACATGCCTGAACTACAGGAAATTTTCATTTTATCCTACTCTGTGCAAAAGAGACCGTTATGGAAACTCTCTAGCCACAACAAAATGCTTTTAGCCCTGGATAAATTCACTATGCAGGGAGAAAGTTAAGAGACTACTTTAATCTCTCCCTTTGAAAACCACAGGACATGAAGAGCTTTAACTAGGAGGGGTCCTGCTCATGGATTATACACCATGTACACTATTTCCTTGAGTAAGCTTCCACTGGAAATAAAAGGCACTGATAATTCCTGCAATCACAGTTCAGAAGTATAAAACGATGTTCAGAGAGGATACAGTCCTCGGAAGGATAAATAAAAGTTAATTGAGACTGTGAGCAGCAAATTATTTCAAAACAGTCAGCAATGTCTGTTAGCATTGTTCCAACCTGAGGCCTCCAGATGTGCTGGATTTCAAGTCCCACTTGAAGGTTCTATTGGGTAGTGCTGTTAGGCAAGTAGGCAACCATAGGAAACAATGGGGCTGGGGGTTTTTTAGTTCATATTTTGTGTTTGAGGGGTTCTAAGGCTGCGAATGATAGTGGAAAGATTCGTACAGGTCAAGGATTACATTTCTATCCTTTTAAAAGCCTGAAATATTGTCTACAATTCTAGCATTGATTTCAGAAGTTTTGCCTCCAAATTACAGATATATTATCTCAGACCATTTTTGGGAGAAAAAAAATACTGAAGCTTGAAAAATAGAACAAATTGCCTTCTATTCACTTTTCACTCTTTAGTTTTGAGCAGACAAAAACGACATCACCAAAATTCAGCATTCTTTCCACTATCTTTGTTTGGAGTGCTAGAAGTGACTGCTGAGGGCTGCAACTGATTCATGGATAATCCTCCTCCTCCTCCCTACCCAGGAGGATGTAGGATGAAGGCCTCTTCCACATACTTCCAACCAATACGGTCCTGAGCTTTCTTTTGCCAGTTGGGCCCGCAACACTTGCTGACGTCATTGATCCATCTTGTTTTAGGTCTCTTTTGTACATGCTTTTTATCAAGTAGAGTCCATTCTATGACTGCCTTAGTCCACCTGCCATCAGTTCTTTTTGCTATGTGACCAGCCCATTTCCATGATTCCTAGATTATTCACCCAATAAAGATTACTGGCTAAATTAACCAGGTGGTATGATTTGGTATGAAGTGAAAACCTAGTTTTTCTTTAAGGAAGCAGTATATAAAATAATAAAATAGAAAATGGTTTACAGAGTATGAAATATAAAAAGAGTATAGGCATTTCTGTTTCCCTCTAATATCAGACTAGCTCTTGATTAACAGGAGAATTTGATTCAGGCCCAATTTGAATTTTGGAAATTGGCTGCTTTTGAATTTTGGACCAGATTTCTGAGAAGATGAAACTGTAGGAGATGATAAGGCTGAGCCTGAGGGAGGTGTCAAGTGCATCATCACTCTTGAGTCCCTTCGCACTCACAAGAGATCACCTTGAATTCCTTTGACTCTTATCTACCGTCAATTTGCTTTGAAGCTCAGATTCTTGTAGAGAGCTTAAACTTGCAATAAATCTTTATATTCATTGGAACTGCCTGGATTTTCTGATTTCCCTGGCCCGTGACAGAAACCTTCCCAATGTCAGAGATAGAAATACAGGGTTTTGAAGACAGATTATAATTTATTTATTTTTAATGGGGAAAAAAGGTACTTGTTACTTCGGGACAATAGATATCATTTGTTGACATTGTTGCATCTTTTGTTGCACAAACCTTACCAGGCTTCATCAGGCTTTGTGTGTACATGGGCATGTGTGCCCGGGATCATTGACAAAATATATGTGTGTGTGTGCATGTGTAAAAAAAAAAGGGTTTCAAATCCTCAACTCCAATTCTTTGGAACATAATGTCTATGGAAAGTGCATAGATTTTGCAGTACTATAGCTTGATATGCAATCTGTCAAATTTGAACCACTAAGGGGCAGCAAAGAGTTAATTGTGTATCTTTGCTGCCATCTAATCATTGTCTGGATTATTGCAGTCCAAATCTGATAACCCTATTATCATCAAGAGGAAAAGTGCAGGGATTTGAAGTTAGGCTTCTTTTTTTTTAAAAAAAAAGAAATGGGTATGTGGTTGGGTTTGAATAGAGTTGGATGACATTTATCTCAAAGACAAAATATTGCAATAGTTCCCAGATGAGCAGTGATGAGAAGAAAGACTTCTGTCAATTTCTCTCCTTTTCCTTCCCTCTTTCCCTTAATACTATAGGAGAGCCTGGAAGCACTGCAATGACTTTGTGTATCCCTGTGGTCTTTGTAATGGTTGAAATTACATACTTTTAGAGGAAAAGGGTGTGCCAGTTAAAATGTTTTCTTATCACTGTGCAGTGGTCTGAGTCAATAATATATATATTATTATATATATCTTATATTAAATAATAAAATAGAGTTTATTTCATATTTCAAGAGAATAAATCAAGAGAATACACGGTGAAAATATATATACATCAGAGTATATATACATATATATACAGAGAGTTATAGGACAAATAAACACAACAGACTCGAAGGGCAATACCTGACGATGTATATACTTGAAATCCATTGATTTCTGTAGGACTTTAAATAAAAAGTTTCAGTTCATTAGATTATCCTAAATAATTTTTCATAAAACGAAAGTAGATTAGACAACCAAGTTGAAGAGGAAGATATCAGTTTATTAGATTATACCAACCTAATTACAAACCATACGTAGGCTATTTCACCCTATTCTTCTACAGAATTTAATTTAGCCCTTGGCAAATATTTTGAGCTAGTCACTGGCAATGATAAATAATTCCTCATTGCCCAGCAGAGCTCCACTTCTACAGCAAGGCTCCCATGATGTACCATAAAATTCTATGGCTGGGCCTTGAACGATCTGCCATCAGAGCGATGTGATGCTTTTTATATTAATTGTTTAGCTCGGGCAATTCAGCTTGGCTTCAAACATTGTCTCTCCAGTTAGATTTTATCCCATATGAGGAAATCACTTTTCACTTGATGGAAAACACAAAGCTCAATTCTGCTGTCCAGATCGCAAAAGATTTGACAGATAAAAAATAATGAAATTTGTAAAGCACTCGAGGAACAACGCATCCTCTTCCATCTCCAAATGTAATATTTATGCAGCCAACAGATGTGATACATGTAGTCACAGCGTGGATGAATTTGCTTTGTTACTCCCCAGTAATGAGCAATTACTTTGGCAAACGCAGAGTGTTTGTTGACAGGAACTGTATCTGAACGCATCAAATAAATCAAAGTACACACTCAAGCATCCTTTGAAAGGCTTCTCCTCGACTTTAAGGTTTGAGGAAAAAGGAAAAGTCAGAAGGAAAGGAAATTGGCATTTCGGAAGGCAATAAATCTTTGCAAACACTGGGAATTCTGTTTTACCCTCAACACATTCTGCCCAAGAAAGAAACGTACAGATGGTACTGAAGAGTATTGATTCAGACAATCAATTCTGCCTCTCACAACATGTCCTGACTTTCATCATCATTTTACAGTGAGAAAGTAGCTACAGTTACTTTGCAACAATGAAGAAGTCCTGCTAAGAAATTTAGCCTGGACCAGGGGTGAGTTCTATTTACATTTACTATCGGTTCGCATCGTGCCCGCATGCGCAGATCACTTTTGATGATGTTTGGGTCAGTGGGTGGAGCCTCCCGCCGGTTTTACTACCAGTTCTATTTAACCGGTCCGAACCGGAGGCAACCCACCATTGGCCTCAAATCCAGAACACCTTCTGCCACTGCATGAATGTCCTTTAATAGACCTTTTAAACTGAAAAGATGTAAACTTTTCTGAACCAGGAAGCCTTGGCAGTATTAATTCATACCTTTATCACCACATGGTTGGACTGCTACAATGTGCTACATGTGGCCATGCTTCTAAAGGTGAGCTAAAAGCAACAACTGGTACAAACAGCAGAAGCCAAGCTATTGGGAGGGTGTCATTCTATTGCAGAATGACAGCTATTTTGTGGTTACTTGTTGTGGTCTGCCGGCAGCCAGCAGAGTCGGACAGTGAGGAGGCTGGGGAAGAACATGGGCCAATCCTGGAGTCTGGGGAAGACCCGGACGAGGACTCTGCGTCGGAGGCAGAGATGGGGCCAGGGCCATCTGGGAGTGATGCACGGACTCCAGAGCCCCCAGAGTCGGACAGCAGAGAGGCAGAGGAACAGGAGGAACTTGTTCCTAGTGCATGCATGTGCAGAGCTGCCAAAAGGCAAGAGCAACTAAAGCAAAAGGGACAACAAGAGTGTAAGGCCAAGAGATGATTGGCCCCTCCCATAAGGTTTAAAAGAGAAACAAAGGCACTTGGGCCTTTTGCAGGAAAGCAACGTTGCTAACTCTGTTTCCAGTCGGCATCTCTTGTTTGTTTCTGAACTGCGTGAGGCTTTGCCAAGTAAAGCCTTTGGCAGGGTGTCAAAGAAGATAAAGGTTGGTGATTATCCTGAAGGACTTCTTTCGAAGGACTTTTTTTTGCATCTAATTAGGACTCAGTTGGGAATGAACATAATTCTCAGCTGTTACAATAAAATAGGTTTTTTGGGGACTAATTGTAATGACTCAGTAAGCCTAGGTCACAACGTTACTGCGCTGGTTCTCTAGAAGCTTCTGGACAATTTGAAGTTGCTGCTTATTACTTAAAACCCCTAAAGAAAACAGTGGCAGGTTATGTAAAACTGGAGTCCCCAACCCCTGGGCCGTGGATCGATACTGGTCCGAGGCCTGTTAGGAACCAGGCTGTGTGAGAAAAGCATCATCTACATATGTGCAGATCTAGGTTGCGCACAAAAATACCCACCCAACCACCCCAGTCTGTGGAAAAATTATCTTTCATGAAACTGGTACTAGAAAGATTGGAGATTGCCGACATAAAAAATTTCCTTCCCCAGGAAAATGCCTGTGAGAACTTTCAAGAGACGCCTGCTGAAGGTTTCACCTTGGAAGGGACAAGGGCCTTTTTATGGCTATCCCTATATTATGGAACATACGACTCTAGAGAGTAGCTGCTGCTTCACTCATATCTGGCATTCAGGAGGGTTAAAACTTTCCTTTCTAAACAAACTTTTTATACATAGCTCTATTAGCAGACCTTATTGTAGTATTATCATTTGTCTTTAATTGCAGAAATTTTAGGATGCCTCCATTATGTTGTAGACTGCCCAGAAACTCTGGATTAGGCAGTATGAAAATCATTGCAATATATAATACATGTGGACTCATTTTTTTTATTTCAAAAATAGAAGTTTACTGATATTCACTACTGAGAAAATGTGATTCCTCCATCCCCAGTTGAAGGACCTATCATGACTGTCATTAAAACAATTTGCACTTTTGTCTTAATTGCAGAGATTTATTGGGCAAATATGAAATATAAATGATCACAATACAAATTTTAAAAATCTTGGCTTATAAATCTATTAGCAATATGATATTATGTAAAATAACAATGCCAAAATTTATCTGTGGGAAGCCAACATTATTAATTGTTGCTTATGGAAGTGAATAGCAGACTATTCTGAAAATGGTATTTGGGAGAAGCATGGCCAAAGTAGGTTATTGAACATTTCTGCACTAGCAATTTATAGCATCACTCAGCCTTTGTGGTATAAAACTTGTCTTCATTAGTGATCTCCACAGCGAGAACTGGATGATGCTATAAATTTCCAATGAGGAAATGTTCACTGATTGCAACAGCAGTAGAAAAAACCTTAAAGATAAGGGAGAAAATAGTTACAATTGCAACTATTTTTCCAAGGAAACCTCTGCCTTTAAAGATTAATACTTTTCTTAGTTTGGAAAAGTATGTCTAGAATCTCTAGTCCAATTCAAATGGGCATTTAAAATCACATTCTTGTTTGGGATACGAATCTAATATTATTTGCCTAGGTTACCTTCATCTCTTGCCCATGTTGACCCAGCCATGTTGATATGGCATCACATTCAACTTTTCAGACAGGCGTACAACACATTGGAGACTTTATTGCGAACAGAATCCTCAAGAATTGAAGTCCTCTGGAGTCAGGATTCCTACAGGCAAGAACCTGTAGACATTCGGTCGGTTTTCCATAGATTTCCAATTTCCAGCTTGTCTTTTCTTAATTTGGGAATAGCAGAAGCATAGCTATAGTGAGAAGTGATCAGTGGTAAAATAGGTTGCCCGTAGTCAATCCACCAAATCTAAGAAAATCTACAGTGGGCAAAAGTAACAACAGCAAAGAATAATTATACCAAAAGGAACCAACATGCAGTCCAAGTTGAAAGCACAAGGGTAACCGATCCCGTAAGCAACAAATGTGAATTTCAGGAAACAGCTGCTTTCAAACTGAGAGACTGCTGCTGTGGTTCTAACTAGATACCTCACACTTCTGCAACTGCTACCTTTGAAGCCTGGTCTGGCAACAAGGACAGCCAGATATACTGAGTTAAATTAATTCAGTTGGGGCTGGCCAAACCTGATTTGCCTTTCAAGACATTCAACATGGTGGTGCCTTTTGTGGGTTTTTGTGTCTATGTTTTCTTCCTTAGACAGTTAGCTGTTTATATATATATATATATGTGTGTGTGTGTGTGTGTGTGTGTGTGTGTGTGTGTGTTTTCTGAGGTTTATATATATATATATATATATATATATGTAGGTCTTTGGTTATTCGGGTTTTCTCCCGCGTAAAATTGGAAGTGTCTTGGCGACGTTTTGACGAAGTCTCATTCGTCATCTTCAGGCTTCAGCTTCGTGCTTCTGGGAGCAATGTGTGATTGCTCACATTGGGGGAGGCGCGCTAGACCTGATTTTTATCTCTGGTCGGTAAATGATCTGGATTTAGGAGATATAGTGATAGAACCGGTGTCATGGTCAGATCATTTCCTTCTTCGCCTAGACTTTCGGACCGCCGCTCACCGCCGCAGGGAGACGGAGCCAATGCGTTGGTTCCGTCCCAGGCGCCTGATGGACCTGGAGAGGTTCCTGACGGAGCTTGGGCCGTTTCCTGAGGATCTTACCCACGGCACAACTGAAGAACTGGTTGCGGCTTGGGAACGGGCCGTGGCTGGGGCTTTGGACCGTGTCGTGCCTTTGCGGCCTCTGACCCGGCGTAGATCTCAATTGGCTCCCTGGTTCTCCGAGGAGCTAAGAGAGATGAAACGCCAGAGAAGACGCCTAGAGAGTACCTGGAGGTTCCAGCCGTTCCGAGGCTGATCGGACACTAGTGAGGTCTTTTACTAAGACCTACCTAGTGGCAATGAGGGAGGCGAAACGTTCCTACGTTTCCACCCTCATTGCATCGGCAGATAACCACCCGGCCGCCCTGTTTCGGGTGACCCGTTCCCTCCTTCAACAGGAGGGACGGGATGACCCCCTGCGGGGACGAGCTGAGGAGTTTAACGGTTATCTATACGATAAAATCGTTCAGCTTTGTGATAGCTTGGACCAAGATTGCGATGATCCAACCGAGATGGCGGAGACACGTCTTGTTGAGGTTATTTGGGATGAGTTTGATTCTGTGGCTCTCGAGGACCTGGACAGGTTGCTGGGGAGGTTGCACGCAACTACATGTTTACTGGACCTGTGTCCTTCCTGGCTAGTGCTGGCTGCTCAGGAAGTGACACGAGGCTGGCTCCAGGGGATTATAAATGCTTCTTTGGTTGAAGGGGTTTTCCCCGCCGCCTTGAAAGAGGCGGTGGTGAGACCTCTCCTGAAGAAGCCTTCCCTGGACCCAGCTATTTTGGGAAACTACCGTCCAGTCTCCAACCTTCGCTTTGTGGCGAAGGTTGTAGAGAGTGTGGTTGTGTGGCAGCTCCCCCGGCACCTGGAGGAAGCTGTCTATCTAGACCCGTTCCAGTCCGGCTTCCGACCCGGTTACAGCACGGAGACGGCTTTGGTCGCGTTGGTGGATGACCTCTGGAGGGCCAGGGCCAGGGGTTGTTCCTCTGCCTTGGTCCTATTAGATCTCTCAGCGGCTTTCGATACCATCGACCATGGTATCCTGCTGCGCCGGTTGGGGGGATTGGGAGTGGGAGGCACCGTTTATCGGTGGTTCTCCTCCTATCTCTCCGACTGGTCGCAGACGGTGTTGACAGGGGGGCAGAGGTCGTCCTCGAGGCGCCTCACTTGTGGGGTACCTCAGGGGTCGATTCTCTCGCCTATCCTGTTCAACATCTATATGAAGCCGCTGGGTGAGGTCATCAGTGGTTTCGGGGTGAGTTATCATCTGTACGCTGATGATACTCAGCTGTACTTTTCCACCCCGGACCACCCCAACGAAGCGGTCGAAGTGCTGTCCCGGTGTCTGGAAGCTGTACGGGTCTGGATGGGGAGAAACAGACTCAAGCTCAATCCCTCCAAGACGGAGTGGCTGTGGATGCCAGCACCCCGGTACAGTCAGCTGCACCCGCAGCTGACTGTTGAGGGCGAGTTAGTGGCCCCAAAGGAGGTGGTTCGCAACTTGGGCGTCCTCCTGGATGGACGGCTGTCCTTTGATGAACATCTGGCGGCCGTCTCCAGGAGGGCCTTTTACCAAGTTCGCTTGGTCCGCCAGTTGCGTCCCTTCCTTGACTGGGATGCCTTATGCACAGTCACTCACACTCTGGTTACGTCTCGGTTGGATTACTGCAATGCTCTCTACATGGGGCTGCCCTTGAGGTGTACCCGGAGGCTGCAGTTAGTCCAGAATGCAGCTGCGCGAGTAGTAATGGGAGCCGCGCGTGGCTCCCACGTAACACCACTGCTCCGTAGTCTGCACTGGCTTCCTGTGGTCTTTCGGGTGCGCTTCAAGATTTTGGTTACCACCTTTAAAGTGCTCCATGGCTTAGGACCCGGGTACTTACGAGACCGCCTGCTGTTACCCTATGCCTCCCACCGACCCGTACGCTCTCACAGAGAGGGTCTCCTCAGGGTGCCGTCCGCCAAACAATGTCGGCTGGCGGCCCCCAGGAGTAGGGCCTTCTCTGTGGGAGCATCGACGCTCTGGAATGAACTCCCCCCTGGCCTACATCAAGTGCCTGATCTTCGGACCTTCCGTCGTGAGCTAAAAACATATCTATTTATTCAAGCGGGACTGGCATAATAGTTTGATTTTAAATTGGGGTTTTATTAATATTTTAAATTTTTAAATTTAATTTTAACTATCAGCCGTTTTTGTAATTTTGCTACATTTTAATTCGTTTTAATTGTATATATCTTGTATTTTATTTCTGGCTGTACACCGCCCTGAGTCCTTCGGGAGAAGGACGGTATAAAAATTTAATAAAATAATAAATAAATAATAATAAATAATTGCAGCTGTTTCTTCCTTCCAGCTGCAATCACACATTGCTCCCAGAAGCACGAAGCTGAAGCCTGAAGATGACGAATGAGACTTCGTCGAAACGTCGCCAAGACACTTCCAATTTTACATGGGAGAAAACCCGAATAACCAAAGACCTACATACAAGCACCCGCGAAAACCTCAGAAAACAAATATATATATATATATATATATAAAAAACCTAGTGCCATTCAGTTGATCTGGGTATCTCTTGGCACCACTGAAGGATAAATACATTGTATAAGATCCATATATTATAGGGGTTTTTTTGTTTCTTTAAGTCAATGATGATTCCTAACAACAGTTAGGACCAGTTCCTGAAGTTTTCTTAGCAAGATTTTGAAAAATGTTTGCTCACCTAGCTGGCTATGTGCCTCAGGTGGGACTAGAGTCACCCAATCACCCAATTTCTAGTCTGATGAACTAAACCCTAAAGCCTATGTCTATTGAATTGTGTGTATAGGGCATGCAAATCTCCCTAGATCTGACACTATTACATTCACTCTCTGTTTATCACATTTTAACCTTTCATAGTTCTATCATTTCCATTTAGCCACATGTTGAAGCTCAATTTCTTTGCATTGTAACTTTTTAAACACTGCATTCTCTAAAAGTGACAATATGTATTCTTAGCTTGTCTGATCCTTTCCCCATTAACAGTGAAATGCTTAAGAATAGATGGAGCAACAGCAGCACATTTATCTTGAGGATTGTATGATAATGCTGACATTGGTGTTAATTTAACTTATGTGAAGAAACATAATGGCATTCATAACCCTTGAAAAGATTTTGCATGGAGCAGAAAACTATGTCAAATATGTTTGGCATATGGAAGGATCATCTAAACATTTTTGGAAGAATTTTGCTCCAACAAAGATTCTAATACAACAAGTTTGAGATTAGCATTACTAATAAGAACTCTATAGCTTTTGGAAATTTATGTTACAAATCACTGTTTCTTGCTTTCCTCTAACATCAGAGGTACAAATATGATTTTTATGGCATATGTATGTGTGTCTTAGTTTGGTTTTGTTAGATTATTACAAATGGATATTTGCTCTGTGTGTCCTCTTAGTCGGAATGATATTGTATCATTGTATCAAGTAATTGCAATGGGTAATTGTATTGAAAACAATTACCCATTGCAATTACTTTTTCACAGGTTTTCTATTACACCTATAACTTTGAGATCTTGACATTCTACATGCATTAAGAAAGCAATTGTTAATATCATGCCTTATTAGAACACTGGTTTAATTAACTAATGGGAGGAAAGATATTGGCAACCTACTTTAAAGCCATCCAGGCCTCTATTTGAACATTTGTTTTATTTTTATTTATTTATTTGTCAATCATATATAAGATAATAGGTAAAAGTATAAACATAATTTGGATACATGAAAAGAGTAAATAAGTAAAAAGGAATATTAGGACAGGGACAGTAGGCACGCTGGTACACTTATGCACACCCCTTACAGACCTCTTAGGAATGGGGTGAGATCAACAGTAAACAGTCTAAGGTTAAAGTTTGGGGAGTTTGGGGAAGAATCAGGTAGTGCATTCCAAGTATTGACCACTCTGTTACTGAAGTCATATTTTCTGCAATCGAGTTTGCGGCAGTTTACCTTGAGTTTGTATCTATTATGCTCTTGTATTGTTGTGGTTGAAGCTGAAGTAGTCATTGACTGGTAGGACACTGTGGCAGATAATTTTATGTACTATGCTCAGGTCAGACCGAAGTCGGCGTAGTTCTAAGTTGTCTAAGCCCAAAATTTGGAGTCTGGTGGCATAAGGAATTTTATTGCGTGTAGAGGAATGGAGGACTCTTCTCGTAAAATACTGTATCTCTGGACTCTCTCGATTGTATTTATGTTCGAAATGGAGTGCAGGTTCCAGAAAGATTCAAGAATTGGTCTAGCAAATGTTTTGCATGCTCTAGTTAGGAGTACAATATTACCAGATAAGAAGCTACGCAAGATTAGGTTAACAACTCTTAGTCCTTTTTTGGCAATGTTATTACAGTGGGCTTTGGCACTTACATCTTTAGAAATGAGTACTCCAAGGTCCTTGAAAGAGTGAGGATCATCTATAAGGTCATGTCCATCTAATTTGTATTTTTATGTTTTGATTTTTTTTGCCAATGTGCAAAACAGAGCATTTGTTGGTTGAGATTTGAAGTTGCCACTTGTTAGACCAATCTGACACATAGTCGAGGTCTTTTTGAAGGGTAGTTGCATTGTCTGTGGTGTTGAATATTTTATTTATTTATTTATTTATTTATTTATTTTGTCACACAATATATATAAGTATAAGCATGAAATAACTATACAATATATAAGCATATATATAAGCATAAGTATGTAATAACTATTAAGGAAAAGCAAAGGCCGGTTTAGCTCAGGCTGGTAAGGCCTGTTATTAAGAACACAAAGCCTGCAATTACTGCAGGTTCGAGCCTGGCCCAAAGTTGACTCAGCCTTCCATCCTTTATAAGGTAGGTAAAATGAGGACCCAGATTGTTGGGGGGGCAATAAGTTGACTTTGTAAAAATATACAAATAGAATGAGACTATTGCCTTATACATTGTAAGCCGCCCTGAGTCTTCGGAGAAGGGCGGGGTATAAATGTAAAAAAAAAAATAATAAAAAAAAATAGATGCAATCTACATAGACTTCTGCAAAGCTTTTGATTCAGTAGTACATGATAAACTACTCCTCAAACTAAAATCCTATGGCATTTCGGGACCTCTTCACAATTGGATAAATGCCTTCCTGTCAAACAGACAACAAGGGGTCAAAATTGGCAACGCTATATCTAATCCTGTTCCTGTCAAAATTGGCGTTCCCCAAGGTAGTGTTCTTGGACCAACACTCTTCATACTATACATAAATGATCTCTGCGACCTCATCTCAAGTTATTGTGTTCTCTTTGCTGACGATGTCAAACTATTTAATACCACTAATAATACTTCTACCCTTCAAGAAGACCTCGACTTAATTTCCAATTGATCTAAAACTTGGCAATTCCAAATCTCAACCAGCAAATGTTCAGTCTTACATATTGGAAAAAAGAACCCTAACATCAAGTACAAACTTGATGGACATTAGCTAACTGATGACCCCCACCCTGTTAAAGATCTTGGAGTTCTCATATCAAATGACCTTAATGCCAAAGCCCACTGCAACTACATAGCGAAAAAAGCCCTAAGAGTTGTAAACCTAATTTTATGCAGCTTCTTTTCTAAAAACTTTACACTACTAACTAGAGCATACAAAACATTTGCCAGACCTATTCTTGAATACAGCTCATCCGTCTGGAACCCATACCTCATCTCTGACATAAATACAATAGAAAGAGTCCAGAAATATTTTACTAGAAGAGTTCTTCGCTCCTCCGAAAACAACAAAATACCTTATACCAACAGACTTGAAATCCTGGGATTAGAAAATTTACAACTCCGTCAACTTCGACATGACCTGTGTTTAACACTCAAAATCATCTATTGCAATATCCTTCCTATAAAAGACTACTTCGGCTTCAATCGCAATATTACAAGAGCAAAAAATAGATTCAAGCTAAATGTCAACCGCTTCAAACTTGACTGCAGAAAATATGACTTCTGTAACAGAGTTGTTAATGCTTGGAACTCATTACCTGACTCCATAGTCTCTACTCAAAATCCCAAAATCTTCAACCAAAAACTGTCTACTATTGACCTCACCCCATTCCTAAGAGGGCTATAAGGGGCGTGCATAAGAGCACAAAAGTGCCTACCGTTCCTGTCCTATTGTTCCCTTCATCATATCAAATTGATATAGTTGATGCATATTTTTTTACATATATGTATATATTTTCTTCAAGATATGCTGTTTTATCTATGACATTTGTTTGTGTATACTGTTGTGACAAAAAGAATTAAAAAAAAATATTAATTGGATATAATGAAAGGAAACAATAGGACAGGAATGGTAGTTGGTGGTGTTGAATAGTTTAACATCATCAGCAAAGAGAAAACAATTGCTTTTAATATGATCGCAAAGGTCATTTATGTAAAGTATGAAGTGTGTTGAACCTAAAACACTGCCTTGGGGAACACCACTATTAACATGTACAGGATTTGATAGAGCACTTCCTATTTTGACCACTTGTTGTCTGTTTGACAGGAAGGCAGCTATTCATTTATGTAGGAGTCCAGAAATGCCATAGGATTTTAGTTTTAGAAGTAATTTGTCATGTACCATTGAATCAAAAGCTTTACAAAAGTCTATGTAAACTGCATATATTGCTTTGCCCTGATTGAGATGTGTAGTCCATATGTTTTTGTAATGTAGTAGTTGTAGATTACAGGATAAATTTCTTCTGAAACCAAATTGCTTGTTAGAAAGTAGATTGTTTGTCTCTAGGTAGAGGGTAATAGATTGATTAATGATTGATTCCATGACTTTGCAGGTGATGCAACATAAAGTGATTGGTCTGTAATTTTCAACTAGGCAAGGGTCTCCGTTTTTGAAGATAGGTATGACCTTGGCTTGTGACCATTGGTAGGACAAGGTGCTGGTACTGAAAGATTTTTCAAAAATTATGCTTAGAGGTTCTGCAATTGCAGTGGAAAGCTTTTTGTGAAAGCTATATGCACTATGCGTATATAGTCCATCAGGTCCAATAGATAGAGACGGTTTTAGATTGCGTAGTGCCTTTTCAGTGTTGTCTTCTGTAAAATCAATATGTACAAGATCACTGTAATCGTTGTAATTGTCTGTAGTACGGCTGGGAAATATTGGGTGTGTGTTGTTGCTGTTTACAAAGACTGAGACAAAGAACCTGTTAAAGAGTTTGGGTTTAGAAGTTTTGTCAATACAGTCTTCCTTGTTTGGTCCTTTTAGGGGTGGGATGGAACTCCAGTCTGAATTAGGTCAGTTATGAATGAGATAAAGACCTTTTTGGGAGACTTAGTAAGTCTCAATTTAGTGCATAAATAGTCCAAGTTCATAGTTCAGTGAAGAACATTCCAATTTTAGAAAAATAAACCTGTTTTTTTTAAATAATCAAAGCATTGGGATGAAAGGCATTTAAGATAAATGCATGGCATTTCCCAGAATTTGAAAGGCGCAGTGAAAGTCATCTTACTTTGGATAATTTTTTAAAAAATCTCTTCATTTTTTAAAAAGTCCCTTTAGATCAATTCATTTTCAGCAGCCTCTGGAATTCTCCTTAGTCTAACCAAATAATTTGACTTTTCTAGGAAAAAGAAGTAAAACCGAAGGAAAGTATGCTGATGGTTCTTAAACTGACATAAAAACTGTATTGTTTTTTTCTATTTTGTTTTTCAGTACTACCTAAGGAAAACTATATTCTGAAATGAATGATAAAATGGATTTTAAAAAATCAATAACAAAAATATCTCACTGGATTTTGAATAATTCCATTTTTTTACCATTTCTTTCCCTCACAGAGTATTTAAATTCATTAGCAAGAATTAACAGCATTGTGCTGAATAAACCAACATGATTAATGTTTAGGCGGTTTCAGTATAGATTCATGCTTTTGTAATATTTTTTCATGCACATTTTTCCTAGCACGTCAGGAAATTCTGGAACAGTTATATTTAAACAGATCTGACAGGACATTGATTGTGTAGCCTTTCTAGTCATTTTATAACTGAAATGTGTGGCATTTATGTGGAGTAAAAGCCACCAAGCTGCTGAACTGCCAAACACCAGTTAATGTCTCTAGCAATCTAATTAGCATTCTCTCTATGGGTACAATTTATGCCACAGCTCTGAAGCCGATTCCCCATTAACAGACACTCTGTTACTAAGAGGGTGAAAAAAGACATCTATAATTAAAAGTGGAGAGCTTTGGGAAGGCCTGAGTCATAACATTCTCTCTCTCTCATTTCATAGATAATTTACTCGCTCTCAAAAGAAGAGAAAGCTGTGATTTTTCTTGGTACCCAAATGTCCTCATTATGATGGAATTAGCCCAGAAAAAGCAAGGAGAAAAAAGAGCCAAAATAAAATTTTAAAAAGCTTAACTGATGCTACTATATATATACTATATATATATATATGTTAGTGTGTGTGTATATATATATATATATATATATATATATATATATATATATATATATATATATATATATGTAAATGTGTGTGTGTGTGTTTGGAAGTGTCTTGGCGGCGTTTGAAGTCTCATTCGTCATCTTCAGGCTTCAGCTTCGTGCTTCTGGGAGCAATGACATCTATAATTAATTGCTCCCAGAAGCACGAAGCTGAAGCCTGAAGATGACGAATGAGACTTCGAAACGCCGCCAAGACACTTCCAATTTTACGCGAAGAAAACCCGAATAACCAAAGACCTACATACAAACACCAAAAACCTCAGAAAACAAATATATATATATATATATATATATATATATATATATATATATATATATATATATATATATATAATTAATAACAGCTTTTTGCAAACGTCACCACAAACTTTACAAATAATCCTATTTCTTTGATAGTTTACCATGTTACACTTGCACAACATAATATATTCATAATTCAAGCCATAAAGCTTTCAACATATAGCAATTTCAGTGAAGCATGAATGTATATATGTTATATTGTATTTCAAATATGATCTTTATTGGGAAAAAGTGGCTCAGAAACTCCCTAGTCAGCTAATAGCTCTTTTATGCATTGCAACAGACTCTAGCTATAATGGATATCAGCTCACAGAATCTTCAGCCCAATGGCCAATTGCTATATTAGCTGGGTAATCATGGGAGTTGTAATTCAGCACAGCAAGACAGCTCATGAATGAATGATGCATTATAGCAGAGGTGTCAAACTCACATCGTCATGGCAGCATCACATGACGTATTGGGACTTTTTCCCCCTTCACTAACTGGACGTGGCCATGGCCAGCGCGTGATGCATCTGACCCGTGGGCCAGGAGTTTGACAGACCTGCATTTTTATTTATTTGTTTATTTTATTTTGTCACACAGTATATATAAGCATAAGCATGTAATAACTATACAATATATAAGCATATATATAAGTATGAGTATGTAATAACTATATTAATTGGATATAACGAAAGGCATTATAACATTCCCAGGGAGAACAAACTGTAAATTACCAGATAGACAAAATGCATCATGGTATATTTTTCTGGGCCCCAGAGATCATTCCTACTGTACACCTGGATTTTGGTGGCACATTTTGTTACCAAAATTATAATTTTAAAGTAGCAACAAAATATCCATTGGTTGGCAGAGGGGCATTAACTATAATAACTTTGAGAAACTAGGGAGTTAATTTTTTTTATTAAAAAAAAATAAGCAAAACTATGTATAATTATGCCATAAAATGTCATCTGGTAAAACATCATCTATCTCTAAGGTGTCAATCAATAGTTTCAACATGGAGCTGATAAATAGGAAGAGGGCCTACAGAACATGGTTTCACCACAGTGAGGAAGATAACCATGAGGATCAACTTTCATATGGGCTTAATTATTTCCCAATTTGTGTATTGATACATTATAGGAGAGAGCAGATAAAGACAATTGTAGCATTCTATATCTTACCTAGTTGCCTTAAGAGTCAGTTTGGTATAGTGGTGAAGCTGTAGACTGTGAGTTATAGTCACTCTTTAGGCATGAAAGCTGGCTGGGTGATTTTGAACCAGTCACTCTCTCTCTCAGTCTAATGTATCTCAGAGGATTGTTGTTCTGGGGAAAAAGAGGAAGAGGAACAAATATTATGTTCATTTGCACCTTGAGTTACTTATAAAGTAATAAACATGGGATAAAAATCTAATTAATAAATAAAATACTCTTAACTCTACATCCAGTTGCAAGTGTTTCTGGTTTATATTTCAGTAGAATTTGGAATATCCTAGGTTGTCTATTCCTTTTTTTTTAATTGAAAAAGTTTTAAAAAAACAAAAACATTTCCCCCCCTTTTTCCCCCCCCTCCCTCCCAGAAAACCCCCTTCCCCTCCTTCCCCCGCTTCCCGGGTCAATCACTAGGTATTGTTATACATAAACCAAACATAGAATAAAATTTTCCCTTCCAATCCAATTAACCTCATCCAAAGCTTTTCATCTCCCAACCCCCTCCCCATTACATAAAATAACATCCTAATTATTCAAAGGCAATCCGATATTTCTTAATCTGATATCTGTTTTGTAGATAATCAATCCATTTTTTCCATTCAATTAAATATCTTTCCTGCGTATTGTCTTTTAAAAAAGCTGAGATTTTAGCCATCTCAGCCAAATTAATGACTTTCAGTATCCATTCTTCTATTGTAGGTACCTCTTCTTTCTTCCAGTATTGTCCAATCAACAGTCTTGCTGCTGTTATTAAATTCAGAATCAGTTTAGTCTCAATCCCTGTACAATCCGTTATAATTCCCAAAAGGAAAAATTGTGACAGGAACTTTATCTTCTTCTTCAGTATATTTTGAATAATCCACCAAATTCTTATCCAAAAGGCCATACTAGGTTGTCTATTCCTTGAACTGAGATTCTTATACATGGATTTTTTTTAGAAAAAACAGGCCATCTTGAGGCAAACTGCACAGTTCTATAATACTGTGCATCTTTTATTTAAGTAATTCATGCAGACAAATGTAATTTCCCCCTCTTTTCAATGAGGAAATGAACTTTGCTGCTAATAAACTCATTTTTTTTCCTCTGTAGGGGAACAAAACAAAAAAAATCTTCCACGAGTTTCTAACCTATAAACTGGATTTAGTGTTTGCCTTCTGCTGGTAGAAGAGATCCTTTTGTCTATGAAATATGTCTGATCCAGCAGAAGAATGCCAGAACGCAGGATGCAATTTTCAGTATTTCCTTTTCTACCATAAAACTTTTCTCCTAGGTTTAGAGATTAGAGAACTCTCTAGGCTAATTCAGAAAGTTTATATATTTGTTTATTGAATTTATGTGGCACCCGTCTCATCAATAAGGTAACTCCACAAGGAGAAAGGAAGACAAGTAGAATCCTTTTCCCCCCCATTTATCTATCCATCCATGGGAATATTCTGGACAGAACCACACACCGGGTGCTACTGTCAACTAGATGGCATTCAGGATCCAACCCCCGCTGAACTGTTTTTACTTTATAAAAGCTTCTTTCTCCATAGTGGTGGAGATAGGAATGGGTTAACTCTGTCTGTCAGCTAATTGGACCGAGTCTGCAAGTTGTGATGACACTCCTCCTCTGCTTGCGTTCCCAGCTTTTAGACTTAGTCTTAGTTTGGACAAGACATATTTTCTAGCTAATCCATTCCTGAATGCTTCAACCACAGAGAAACATCAATTGCAAAGAAATTCACCATCATTTCCTGCGGCTCCCAGTTTCGGCTGGTTGAGCCGCTCGTACTATTCCAGATCCAGGGCTTTCAGCCTAAATCCGCTGAAGGCCGCATGGCAGCAATCAAGCTGCCTGACTGCAGCATTGATAGGGCAATGCTTACGAGCATAGCTCCGCAACGTTGACCCTGGGGCTTAGAAGGATCAACTCCCTCTCATCGGGCTACTAGATTGCAGCAAAGGGCAGCGTTCACAAGCCTAGCCCCACAAAGCTGGCCCTGGGGCTTGGGGCAAGTCAAATCTTTGTGCCATTATGCTCTGTTTGGATCGCCGGAGCAGAAGATGTACTTGGCGGTAAGTCACGGGCCTGTCGAAAGATTCCCGCTGCACACAAAAAAACCTAGTAGGCAGAGCCCATAGCCTGGAGCGCAACCAGAGCCACTCTAGCCCCTGCCTGCACCCCGGACATACTAAATCGTGCCAGGCCATTCGTGGCACTCTATGCTGTTAAGAATGTTCCGTGGGTATAAACTGAGGCGACTGTGCTTCAATTCAATCTAACTTTATTAAACACTACAGAATGGTTGAATAGCTAGAACAGTAACTGGAACAACAACAACGAACAGCTCTCTGACAGCTCTTTTATAGAGAGCTGTCAGATGGCTGAACCAATAACAACCCTCGGTTTTCCCGCCTCCTGTTTGGCCCACGCCTTAGCCAATCAGCAGTCTCCTGCTGTTGGCAAGGCGTTCGCCTCCAACGTGACTCCGGGACTTAACATATGCAGCAGGACCCTAATCGGGCAAGACTGCTAGGCCAGGAGAGCCAAAATGGTGGTTGCCTTTACCTGAGACACTGCTCTTGTGGCAGGAAACCTGGCACTGTCTTGCCAAGACATTGATGATGAGGCAGGGCCCTCGGGAGCGAGGCCCAGAAGAAAATGAGCCGCAGCCAAGCTTCACTCAAATAAGCCGGCTAAGAAGGCCTCTAAGGCCGCAGAGCAGGAGACCAAGCAATAACATAAAGCCATTGAGAAGGTGATCACAAAGGCTCAGAGGGAGGCTGATAAGAAGACAAGAGGTCTTCAAAATATGGAGCCAGCCTGTTCCTGCCCATTTACCTCACAGCAGTTAGAACTGCAGTGAGTTTTTCTTTGGCTCACTGCCAGAACCCAGGCCTCCAGTGTCTGCCTTGGAGCAGCCTGTAAGACAGATGGTTCCCTCTGCTGACGCAACCTTCATGCCCACTGCTGCAGGTCTTCGCTCGGAGGAGCGATTAGAACCTCAAATCCCTGCCAGTATGGAAACTTTGATCTCCAAGATGATCAGACAAGGGATTGCAGCTGGTTTGCAACAGAGTGGCATTGGTGGTTTCTGATCACCCCAGGCCTTTGGTTCGCCATCTGGGGTCCCATTTTTCGGGGGAAGCTTTACCCCCTCAGGATCAATACTCCTAGCCTCTTCCAATCAGGCATCTTTGTCAGAAGAGGAGGCACAACAGGACCTAGAATTGCCTTTGTGGGTCTATTTCAACCTCCGTTATTCAGATCTTTGCTCTTCAAAATGAAGAATACTGCTCACCTGGTTACCAACCAGACGACTCAAGAGACTGCATTGGATGATCCTGCAGATTCACTCTTTGCAGAGCCTACTTTAGAGACAGAGGTGGTACCTGCCCCCAGGCTATCTCTCCTGGGACTCTCCTGGGACAGGGCTCAATCCCAGCAGTCTGGACAGATGTTTTTATAACATGGGCCCAGACCTTTCCAAGGCCCTTCAGGTACCAATGGTAGATGCCCCAGTATTGGCGTTATCCTCACCCTCTGTCATGGCAGATTCTCTGGTAGACACCCTCTGGCCTGAAGACAAAATAGCAAAACACTCATTGGTAAAGGCCCACCAGGCAGCCGCCTGGGCTGTTAAGGCCTCCACAGCTGCCTTTTTTAATAGAGTTCACTGCTTTGGTTGAAGCACCTAAAAGAGAGGTTACCAGCTGGTGACACAAAGTCCAATCAAGACCTTAATAAATTAATGGCGGCAATGGAATTTTCAGTGGATGCCACGCTGAATGTGGTGAGATTCACAGCCAAGTCCATCAGCTTTTCAGTGGCAACCCAATGTCTCCTATGGCTCCACCAGTGGCAAGCCGATGCCAGGAATAAGTGGAGACTGGCATCGACACCATATTTCAGGGAAAAATTGTTTGGGGACTTCCTGGACCCTATTTTAGTCGAGTCCATGGACAAGCGTAAGATTCTCCCATCCATGTCCCAGAGAGCGGACTCACGCCCGCCCCCTTATTTTTGCTGCTTGTCCTTTTGAGGACCTGACAGCGGATTTGGGATGCTTCGTTCGCAAAGGTCCTTTCCTCCCAGACAAGGATAGCAACAGGACAGGACAGATAGGCAAGGGCAGCAGTACCCACCCAAAAGGTTCTTTCGAGGTGGGGGGGTCTCTACTTTCAGCGTTCAAAGTGACTGCTTGTCTAACCGTCCCATCGGGGGTCACCTGGCCTTCTTTGCCAGTCAATGGGAGGACACCAACACAGATAATTGGGTCAGGGAGACTGTGAGGTCAGACCTCTCCCTGGAGTTCCTCTCCACTCCCCCGAGGCTTTTCATCCCTTGTCCTGTCAAAGGATTAGCCATAAAATGGGTGTTGGCTTACCTGATACGCCCCTTCTAGGAGAGGGGGAAACGGCGGTCAGATTGGGGAAAATCCTCTGGCTTGCCGTAGGACCGAGTCTGCAGAAGATTTGATAAGCTCCGCCTCCTATAGCCTCTTCCAGCTTTTCGGTGAGTGTTTGACTGCAGACTGGAGTGTCGTGCTGAAATGAGAAAGAATTAGTGTTCCCCCACCCCAACGGTCCCAGTACCCGTCGGCCGATCATAGAAGGGAGGGACTGACCGCCGTTTCCCCCTCTCCTAGAAGGGGCGTATCAGGTAAGCCAACGCCCATTTTCAACGTCGGGGGAAACGGCGGTCAGATTGGGGACATACCCAAGCTATATATCCTTACGGGTGGGAGAAGGCCGACGGAATCATGCTGAATTCTCGTGAATTGCCTGAAGCACCCTTCGACCAAATGCCGCGTCCGCGGCTGCGTATGAGTCAAGACGGTAATGACGGATGAAGGCCGTTGGATTGGACCAGGCCGCCGCCTGGCAAATCTCGTCGAGAGAGGCTTGAGCAGCCCACGCCGCCGAGGTGGAAGCGCTTCTGGTGGAATGTGCAGAGATACGACTAGGAACCTGAGTCGCCTGCCCTTCATAGGCCTTGATTATGGTCGCCCTGATCCATCTGGACAAAACAGACTTGGTTACTCTCGATCCCATGGAAGATGGCTGGAACGATACGAAGAGTGATTCAGTCTTCCAAATTGATTCCGTACGACTGATGTAAATCTTTAAAGCGCGGCGAACGTCAAGGGTGTGCCAAATGAATTCTTGCGGTCGTTGAGGATTCGGGCAGAAGTTAGGTAGGACGAGCTCTTGACACCGGTGGAAAACCGTATTGACTTTGGTGAGGAACGTAGGGTCCAGCCGTAGGACTACCCTGTCCTTGTGAAATACACACAAATCTTTTCGAATAGAAAGTGCTGAAAGTTCGGATATTCGACGGGCCGAAGTAATGGCCACCAGGAATGAAACCTTGAAAGACAAGAATCGAAGTGGTGCCTCTCTCAGAGGTTTGAAGGGACTCTTGGTCAAAGAAGAGAGAACCCTGTGTAAACTCCAGGAAGGGAATCTATGAACCACAGGAGGCCTCAAGTTAGTGGCCCCCCGAAGAAAATCCCGCAGAAGAGGTTCTCTGGATAAGGAGTGAGGTGATCCACAGGTAAGTATCGAAGATATAGCTGCCAATTGTCGCCTCAAGGTGTTTGGTGATAGACCAGCTTCGAAGCCATCATGGAGAAATTCCAGTACATGGATTACGGATGCTGATGTAGCCGATCTGGAACGTGCCTCACACCAGGACACGAATGTCCACCAGGTGGCTTGATAGATGCGAGATGTGGAATCACGACGGGCAGCTTGAATGGTTGGAATTATTTTAGAAGGAACCCGAACATCCGTTAGGAGGATCCGCTCAACCTCCAGACGGTCAGGCAAAGCCACTGAGGGTCCGGATGTTGAATAGGACCCTGATGAAGAGCCACTTTGCCATCCGGTATTCTCCATGGGTCTTGCACCAACAGCGCCAGGAGATCCGCAAACCACGGCCTCCTGGGCCAATAGGGGGCGACGAGTATCAATTCGGATTTTTGTTCCAGGAGCTTGCGAATTACTCTGGGAATCAAGGGAAGGGGAGGGAAGGCATAGAGAAGACCCTGAGGCCAGCGACTGCGTAAAGCGTCCACCGCCTCCGCTCCCCGGGACGGGAACTGAGTAAAGTATCTTGGAAGCTGATGGTTGGAGGCCGAAGCGAATAGGTCTACTTGAGGTCGACCAAATCGGGAGGACAGGTCGTTGAATAACGATGGGTTTAAGGCCCATTCCGATTGATCGATAGTATTCCGACTTAGAGAATCGGCCATGATGTTGGTCACTCCCGAAATGTGATCGGCCCTCAGGGAGCTGAGATGACCGCCCAAAGACCGAGATGCAAGGACTCCTGGAGAAGAGAAAGAGAGTGTGTTCCGCCCATGCGGTTTATGTGGGCCTTCGCCGTGGTGTTGTCCGTTAAAATCAAGATGTGTCGACCAATGATGAAGGTCGAGAATGCCTGGAGTGCTAGGAAAATAGCTCGTAGCTCCAGGAAATTGATGCTGTGTTGAGCTTCGAGTTCCGACCATTGACCCTGTGCCAGATGTGACCCCAAATGTGCTCCCCAGCCAAAGAGGCTGGCATCCATGGTGATGGTCAGTCGGGGTGGTTCTCTGAAGTAGGTTCCGCGGGAAATGGCCGGAGAAGTCCACCATTCCAAAGACTCTCGAACATCCTTGGGAAGAATCACCCTCCTGTAGGAGGAGCTGACGTGGTTTTGCTGATGCGGAAGGAGCATCCACTGCAGGGGCCTGCTATGGAGACGAGACCACAGTATAATGTCATAGGTGGATACCATTTTTCCCAGCAGTTGAGATAATTGTAATAAGGGAATAGGTCCCACCCACTGACAATGAGTTGCTAAGTTGGATAGACTGTCACGCCTGTCCTGTGATAGAAAAACCATGGATTCCTCCGTATCGATCAACGCTCCCAAATGGACAATGCGGGAGGATGGTGAAAGGTGGCTTTTGTTCCAATTGATCGAAAATCCATGATCTTGTAAGATCTGGATAGTAGTGGACACATCTCTCTCCGCTGATGATGGTGAAGATGACATGATTAAGATGTCATCAAGGTAGGCTTGGAGCCTAATAGGGGTAGATCGAATGTGGGCTAGAAGAGCTGACAAGATTTTTGTAAACGCCCGAGGGGCCGAAGACAGCCCAAAGGGCAATGCCCTGTATTGAAAGTGTTGCCCCCTATAACAAAAACGAAGGAATTTACGGTGGGCAGGGAGGATCGGAATGTGAAGGTAGGCCTCCGTTAAGTCAATAGAGGATAGGAGGTCACCCGGACGGATACATTCCAGAATAGTCCGAAGTGAATGCATTTTGAATTTGTGGTAAATGATGTGACGGCTGAGGGACTTCAAATCAAGAATCGCCCTCCATCCCCCCGAAGACTTACTGACTACAAACAGTCGAGAGTAAAAACCCTGGCCCCTTTGGTCTGAAGGTACCGGTTGAATAGCCCTAATAGAACCCAAATGCTTGATGGCCTCAGAAACCAGAGACCTGGTGGTAGTATTACGAGACACAGGGCAACGAAGAAAAGTGTTCGGGGGGAAGGAGCGAAATTCGAGAGAGAGGCCATATTTAATGGAATTTTTAACCCATTTATCGGAAATTGAGTTCTCCCATTGAGCCGAAAAAAACTTAAGGCGGGCACCAATGGGGAAATCCAAAGAAAACTCACTTGGAACGTCTGAATCCCCTTCCCCTTCCCCCTCGAAATGGCTTCCTGTTAGAGTATCTGACCTGCCCATCTCGAGTCTGGGAACCTCTAGGTGGGAAGTAACGTTGAGAATGGGAGGGAAAATTTCCTGAATCGGTTGATCGAAATGTCTGAGAGCGAAAATACGGTTGGTGGCGGATCTCTCCTCTCCTAGACAACGATGGAAGAATCTTCCTCTTGTCCTTGGTCTCCACCACGATAGGATCTAATGAGGCCCCAAAAAGATTGGTCCCCGAGAAGGGAGAGGACGCAAGACGCCATTTGCTTCTGGTGTCCGCTTGCCAGTGCCTGAGCCACAGAAGTCGGCGTGAGGAAACAGCAGAGCCCAAGGCTTTTGCCGAAAATTTAACTGCGTTAAGTGAGGCATCTGCCGAAAACTCCAAGGCCGCCACTATTTTATTTATATCCTGATGAGACCTGAGATCCGACGAAGGGATTCTGCTCTGGAGCTGTTTGATCCATAAAAGAGCAGATCTGCTGAAAAATGAGGCTGCTGTTGAAGCTCTGATTGCCCAGGCCGATGATTGGTGACAATTTACAATGGTACGGGCCGCACGTTTCTCCTCTGGACGAAGGGATTCATCCGCCTGACCCGCTGGGTGAGATGAGGTCGTCAGAGCCACCACAGGTGCGTCCACTGAGGGCACCTGCAACAACTTATCCAGTTCTGGAGCCACGTTGTAAAATCTCTTATCCATAGAACTTGGATTAGAACCAGAACCTGGAAACTGTAACTGGCACTCGACAACATCGAGAAAAAGCTTAGGAGCAGGGATGATCTCAGAAATTACAGTGGGCTCTGCAAACAAATGACCTGAAGGGTCCTGTGAGGATTGAGCCGGGGGGACAGATGTTGAGACTCCTAGTCCGGTGGACGTTTGTGCTTTGTAGAGTAATGATCTGAAAAGTTGTGGTTTAAATAAACCTATGAGAGAAGGCTGATCTGGAGCTAAACCCTCATCGTCAGAGAGGGCTAGTTCGCCCTCTTCCTCCTCAGAGAAGGATTCCTGACTAGCGAGATCCAGAGGGTGTTCCTGGACCTGGTCTCGATTAATTGCCTCCGGAAGAGGATCAGACCTCTGAGATGGGTGCTTGCGAGGGTGGCAATCTGGTTGATTAGTTACAGAACCTTGGTGGAGGCATTGAGCCATTCCTTGTCTAATAGCCTCTGAAATATACATGCCAAATGAATCTGGCAGCTGAATTATGGGCTGCTGTGATAGCTGAGGGTTGCTAAGCAGTGTAGGCTGTGCCATCATTGGTAAGATATTGTTAGAAGTATTAATGCCAGCATATTGTTGGTTTTGAAATATGGCTGCTGCTGCTTCTGTTTGGCCCTGAAAGTTCTGAGGTAAAGGGACAGCCATTGCCTGGTGACTGGTAGGCTGATGACCAGAGCTCTGGGGCACAGGGAATAAGGATATTGTCTCTGGTTGTGCTTGAAATAAGGGACCCACTTCAGAGGTGAGGGGACCACTCATAGGCCCCGAACGGTCAGGGGACCAGGCTCCCGCATTTGGGAGAAAGGCCAGTAGAGAAATTGGTGGAGTGACATCCAGTGGAATTCCTGCAGGAACAACTACCTCCGAATCTGGCCTTACTGATTTACTAGTTTTCTTTAAAGATTTTGTAATAACGTTCTCTATAGCCTTATGACGTCGTTCCTCTGTTCGGGAACTGGGCCTGAGAGTTTTGGAGCTTTTATTGGGGGCCAGTGCTGCCTGAGGAGAGACTTCTGAGGGACCCTCTCCCGGGTCGCTAAGATGGCGGCTTGGTTCATTATGAATAAGGCCCTTATTAGAGGCTGCGCCATTGTCCTCCGCCATTTTAGGCGTTTTCCCGCCAAAAGTAACCACCGGAGTCTGAGAGGAAAAATATCTATAAAAGGCTCTACTCACGACCTTGTTATTTTCCACGGCCCGTTTTGCTGTCCCTTGCCCCACACGCTCTTCGCAGAACCGACAAATGAAGAAATTTGGCTCTCAGCTGGCTCGCTCGCCTCAACGGCTACCAATGCGATAGAATTCGGCTCTGCGTTGCAGCCGGCCGCTTTTCTGACGCGACTGCTCCTACCCCTCCCTCGCTGAGGCAAACAGCTCTGTAATGCGAGAGGGAGATGGGGCGTTCCAGATCGCTTGCCGATAAGGCTGCTAGCGCGATGGACAAATTCAAGCCTGGTGTGAGGTCTCCAACTCCAAGGTAAACTGTTGTGAGGGTAGCAGCTGCTATCTTGCTGCGAGAAGACACAGCGAGACCTTCTGGGCGTGCATCGGGGCAAGCCCGTGATCGCTGACCCAGGAATTGCCGGTTGTTTTAAAAACTGCTGAAGCCGGCCTTCAGCAGAGCCTGTTAAAAGGAGGCTCGTCACGCTGGACAGGAATTAGTATTTTGAAGTGAAGTACAGTTAAGTTAAGTTAAGGAGAAAGCTACAACACTAGTGGTCCTGGCAAGGACCGAGTCGAAAAGCTGGAAGAGGCTATAGGAGGCGGAGCTTATCAAATCTTCTGCAGACTCGGTCCTACGGCAAGCCAGAGGATTTTCCCCAATCTGACCGCCGTTTCCCCCGACGTTGAGAATATCTCTTGGCTATTCAGGCTAACTGGTTCCAGATGAGCAGTGGGGACAGAGGTTTTATTCCCTACTGTTCGTAAACCCAAAGGCCACTCAGGCAGCTCACCTGTGATCATCAGAGCCTTTTTTTAACCTTTTAAAAGCATTTTTTAAAAGAAGTGGCAAGCGGGCAAGTGGGCGATTGGGTGGGCATGGGATTTTTGCTATGGGTGGGCATAGACGGGGCTTTTTGCTACCGATTCTCCAAACCACCCACCACCATCGCTACCAGATCAGCTGATCTGGTCCAAACTGGGAGTATTTCACCCCTGGCCTATGAGGGGATACGATTACCACATAGCACCTCAGTCTGCATCGATGCCTTCGTCAAAAAGCTGGGGGCGTAAGCATAGGAGGTGTGTCATCACAACTTGCAGACTCAGTCCAATTAGCTGACAGACGGAGTTAACCCATTCCTGGATGCTATCTCCACCTCAATGGGAAGGAGCTTATCAGGTAAGACCAACGCCCATCTCATTGAGAAGTTGATTCAGATGACTGAAATATTGTCTCAGCTCAACCAAACTGAAATCCATAGGGAAGTGTTTTAAGCCTAGGATTTAAAAAAAATAGGTATGGTTTTCTGTTGTATCTTATTGTTTCATCATGAAATCACAGATGTGCTTGTCTCAACCAAGTTTCACTGAACTGAAGAGTTTATCTGTATTGTCCAATTATTCTCTAACCAGAATAGGCAGGTAACCATTTCTGGAGGGCAAAACCAGATATGAGCTTTTCTTCTCTACTTACAAAGATGCTTCTTCCTGTTAACGTTATACACGTTAATGTAAAGCACTCCTGTCTGTTTAGGGTATAACATTTCAGCTTTACTGAAGGCTAATTTCATTGGTTATCTTGCAGACGAAGGACCAGTGCTTAGTATGAACTTTAAAAGGCTTGACACTTCCTTTTTCTCAGTAGAACTGGACTAGAGGTACCTTAAGAAATAGTTTTGCTGGAATGGCTACTGGCTTTAGAAAAACCTTTATGTAGGGGGTTGCCTAACTCAGCAATATGTATCGATACATATTTCTTTCTTCATACATTTCTTTGAAAATGTTGAAAAGGCAATTTATTGAGTCCTAATGAAACATCTGATCGCGTCCTATATTACAGAAGATGTCTGGCATGAATCTATATTAATCTTCCTGACTTTTCTTCTTTCATACTAAAACAGAATCTTCAAATGTTTCATCCAAACATAGGAGCAATCACTACCTAGCAATTTTGCTTCCCCATCCCCTTTACATGGTAGTAATTGAAAAACATCTCATAAATGACTTCTTCAGAATCAATCCCCTTCTTCCTATTACACTTGGATAGGTTGAGTTCTTTTTTTTTTAAAAAAATGAACCACATGTACATCAAGTTAAAATGCATATTCTCTGTATTTATTTGTGGCTACAATCTTGAGAGGCAGAATTAGTTCCCATCGGATGTTACTCATGCAGTTCTGCTAGAAGTATCTGTGGCAGTCTTAAGACACATTATTGGGTAACTTATCTAAAATCGTATTAAAGTCAGAAGCAGAGTTACAGCCATTTGCTTTCTTTGCTGACTTTGGGAGGCAGGATTATCTATTTGGTTCACTGCAGAAGTCCAAACATTGATAACGCAACTGATAATAGTAGTTTCCTGTTATTGCCCAGTAAATGTTTTTTTGGGGAAAAACTGCTTCCCATAGAATGCCAAGCAGGAATTTCCAACTGCTTCACCATTTTCACTGATATGCCAGGAACTAATAAACTTCTGTAAAATTCTGCTTACCAAATATTATCAATATTTTCATATTTCTGCATAGGAAGAAATTAGTATGAACAATATTAACTTTTATGCCTTTTGGCATACCAAAATAATATTTAAATTAATAGTTTTACCTATGTGTCTTTATAGTGCCTTCCTGCATTCTCCCATATTTTATTTCAGAACTGTTAGAAGCACTAGGCAAATAAAGGGAATATGAAGCAGTAAAAATACTTCTAGTCATGATTTTTCTCTCACTTATTTCATCATTTCTACATCAGGAAGTGTCCAATGGTGGGTTTCTACTGGTTCGCCCCGGTTCGGACAAGCCGGTAGTGGCGACGGTGGGAGGCTCTGCCCACCTGCCCAGATGTCATCACAGACACTCTGTGCATGCGCAAAAGCACCGTGCGTGACCCACTACTGGAAGTGTCATCTTTCTTTAACCAATAGGCTGTCATAATAAGAATCTGAAATTTCTCAGTTGATCTGCTCCAACATAGTGCTACTTGCAAATTCAAGATATGATTTTTCCATTTATGTTCTTAACACAAAGCAAATTGCAATGGGATTTATCTCTAAGTGAATACAGTGAGCTAGTATTTTCGCCTCCCCTCCGGAATCTGTTGGAGCATTGACAACTTCTGGAGTGGAACAGCTTGCCTCCAGAAGTTGTAAATGCTGGTAAAAACAATGGAGGTTTTTAAGAAGAGATTAGATAACCATTTGTCTGAAGTGGTGTACGGTTTTCTGCCTAAGCAAGGGGTTGGACTAGAAAACCTCTAAGGTCCCTTCCAACTCTGTTATTCTATTCTATCCTTCTGAGCTTTCCGGAAGATTCAGAACAGTGGTATTTCCTTGCATTTTCACTAGTTTTGAGGTCTGTTCTTCTTATCTGAGGGAATATTACCCCTCCCTTCATGGAGAGGAGGGGAAATCCCTCAGCATACTAGGAAAATGGACCTCAAATCCATATGCCTTAGACCTTCCCAGAGCTGATGACCTTGGGGATGGAACTGTGTCAGGCTTTGAGGTGGCACACTTGTATTCCAGGGTTTCACTCCCAAACCATCCTCACATTCTGATGCCTTCCCTCCCTCCTCCCATTATTGTTGTCTTGTTGTGAGCAGACTGCATACTGAGTCAACCATGATAGTCCCCTCCACTTGCAACCTTTCCTGTGAACTTCCCCATCAACTTTCTGGGGAAGCTGGCAGACATGATTGCAACCATCTGAATTCAGGGCACTTGGCAACCGGTTATAAATGTGAACAGGTTGCCCAGTGCCTGAAATGTAATCACGTGACTCGGTGATGGTGGTGGTGTGATATTGTATGAGAGATGAATGTCCTTTCCAGGCCATAAAGCACCCATTCCAAGGCCATTGTGACTACTTGAATAACCAGTTATAAATCAAGGACTACACATCTACGTAGTACCACATAGATCAGACAGGAAACACAAGCAGCTAAATTAATTCTACTTTCTTGCAAAGTTACACTAACATGCAAGTTGGAAATTAAAATTCTCTTGCTTTCACTTTTATTGACTGAGTATTTAGGAAGGATCCTTTCTGTCTAGTGTACAGCTGGGGGCTTGCTGTCTCTTATCTGACTGTTCCCTAGTCAGTATCTCCTCACCCCTTCTCCCAAGGTCTTTCCCATATACCGGCAGTGGGTTTCACATTCTTATCACCGGTTCGCCATGGGCGCGCATGCTCGCTTCATGCACACGTGCCTTCCGTATGTGCGTCCAGCCTTCCGCACATGCACTTTGCTCATGTGCCTTCTGCGGATGCGCCCAGCCTCGAAAACATGGCTAAATAGGATGGTATTACACTGGGGCAGGGCGGCAGGCCCACCCACAGTCGCCGCTACCAGTTCGCCTGAACTGGTCTGAACTGGCTGAATACCACCACTGCCACATACCAATACGTGTATACAGGATAGTTGAGTGGTTCTAGTCTCTCTTAGCAACCAGTAATACGACAATAGATTTTCAGTCTCTGTCTCTTTGTGATATCAGTGTACTAAGTCAATAGAAGCCAAAGAAACAACATTTTCTCCCCTCTACATTGTTCACTCCATTCTGATGCAAAAACAGAACAGCCATGCACTGTAATTTCAGAGAAGATTGTAGATATCCATCTATCTCTGTGGGGTTTCCACTATGTTGATTTTTTCCCCCATTATTCCCTATTTCACCCCATGAAATTCTTACGTGAAAAGGTTTAGCTGAATAATTTAGGAATTCAGATTTTCTTTTTTTTAAAAAAAAGAGTGGATGTGGAGTGGATATGTTTGGGAGGAATAAATCAACATACTGAAAAGCTCTCTAGATGTTTGTTTTAATGTTTAAAATGGTGGCTTGGTCTTTATTCCTCCTAAAAGGAATGGAGAAAATGAACCATAGCAGTATCACAGGTTGTGGGGGGGAAAGAGGTGTAACTTCTATCACAGTAACAATAGTTTAATATAAAATATGGGAACCATATATCATAGGGGTGACAAGAAAACAGAATTTGTGCAGGGGAAAAAGAATGAATCTGATATCCCGCAGAGAGGTCAGACAAAAATATCAGAAATGATGGAATCTGAAGAATATAGGCTGACACTTTTCAGTCCCACGGTACAAGAAGTATATTAAAAGACTGAGGATGTCACCCCCTCCCAAGTGATGCTTAAATGGAGCCAGTTGGGGAAGATGCTAAATAAAACACCTGTGGTCTTGCCAGCTGAACTAGCCTGAAATCAGAGATGATGGATGGATGGATGGATTGATGGATGGATGAATATTTGTGTGTGCGCGCACATGTGTGTGCACCAAGGTAATATAAATGCTCATGTAAAAAAAATACGGGAGATACCATAAGCTACAAGCACAACATTATTAATATAAGGATGGATTTTTTAATAAAGAAATATTGGTACTGTGATATTTCTTATGGCCACAAGATTTCAGAGACAGCTTTCTAAAAGGTACCAGTAAATTGCTTATTGTGTGTTTACAGAAACTTAATATTTCTCCAAATTAATGTAAGTTTTAGAAATGGATCAAGCGTATACATTGAAATTTGAGATATCTTTGTATTCCTTTAGAGAGCTTTTTAGATACAAAGTAATTATTTTCACATCAAAAAACCAAAGAGGGATTGATGGCAAAATAGATGATAGATAGATAGATAGATAGATAGATAGATAGATAGATAGATAGATAGATAGATAGATAGATAGATAGATAGAGATTTGCATATATTTATCAGAGATCTTATTGGAGTCTCCACTCTCATTTTTTACCATTCCAGTCTTCAAGTTAGCAAAAGTCCTTTAAGAATTTTATGTAGTTGGGAAATCACATTTGACATTTCTTTAAATCTGAATTTTCTCCCAAATTTGTGTTATCACTTTACTCCGTAATGTGATTTTCCATTACGTACATGTGCATACATATCCTTATGTTTTTCAGCTATTACACAGATGGGTTTTGTTTGTTTTCGAAAACCTGCTCCAAAGTGCCAATGTAATTAGATGAAATTCTGTTGAAGAATGTTGCAAAATATGGGAGGATTATTGGTTCTGATTAAAATTAAAATAATTATATTGTGGAAAATTTTGATGTTTTCATTTTGTATGTTTTAATGTTTAATATCAGGAAGCTTTTTTTTTTTGCTTCCTAGCTTGTTTGATTGCTTATATTTAGGTAGGTGTCTGCTTGCTTATCTATTGTACTCCTGTAAAATAGATACATAGTCAAATAAACTACAGCAATAAAAAGGCTGTATTTATCTACTTTAAATCCTTTACATTTTCAAAGTAATGTTAAAATATCAACTTAATTATTATTTGTAAAGAAAGTAAATACAATTATTTTCTACCTAGAAAATGGAAAGTAATGAACCTCAACGAAGATGTCTTAACCATTGCAAATGAACCAGTGTGATGTACAAGATTTTCCACTTGTTTTTTTGCTTAAATCTGGGCCCCAGAAGACAAAGCTGAGATTTTGTAATTTTAATTCTATTTGATAATTAAATATTATTATCTAATACAGGCAGGATGTATTAACCTCCAGTCATTTGCTGTACTGTGCTTATGGGCCAGGGTACCGTTACTGCTTGACCTTCAACTTTCAATAGTCTCTTTAAGAAAGCTTTTCTTAATTTTGCAAATGAGGTCTGCTGGCAAAATATTCTCCCCCGTGGACCCCTTCTTTCTCATTGCTTCAGTTAAAGGGAGAGGCACAAGAATTGGTAGTTAGCTTATTGATTTAAGAAGGCTGTATGCTAAAATTAAGCAAAATTAAAAGCTTTGATTTACAAACATCATAGAACTCAAAGGGGTCATTGGGTAAACACATTCAATCTCCTTCTCAGTGCAGAAATCTAGGTTAAAGCATTCCTGACAGATAGATGTCTAGTCTCTATCTGAACATCTACCACTTACCTAAATAATCAGTTGCATGTTAAACTCCTCTTACAATTTAGAAGTTTTTCCTAACGTTCAACTGGAATCTGATTTCCTGTAACTTAAATCCATTATTTTGCCTCCTGAGTTCTGGAATGAATGACCTTTTCTGTGATATCCTTTCAGTTATTTGACAGCTGATACTACAATCTTCCATCAGCCATCTCTTTTCTAAAGGCTAAACATACAGTATCCAGCCTCTTCTCCTTGTAAGTCTTACTTTCCAGTTCTTCACTGACTTTCTCTCCAACTTTTTTAGTTTTTCTCCGTCCTTCTTAAGGTGAGGGACTTAGAGCTGCACACAGTACTTGAAGTAGAGTCTGAGCAAAGGACAATATTATGCAGTAATTACTTCTCATTATTCTGAAATTTGTCTTCCTGCAGCTTATACTGACATTTTTCTTTGCAGTTGTACCACACACTGCCGACACCAAAAGGAGGACAAAAAAGCAATCTGATACGCATATCTTAATTGATAAATATGTCTGGACATTTAAAAATAATTGTAATTTGATAACATCTATATTTACTATATTAACTATAATTGTAATAGAAAGATGGTATATCCCAGTACCATACAAAAAAAAAAAGACTATGAAGAGGTGATCTGTGTGCTAACTAGTTTTTAGTCTAAGGTTCAGTGCCCAGAGACAATTTCAAGATTTCTGGCCTCTCTTTTTTTAACAACTCACCTAGCAGAAGAGGACTTCAAATAGTGACTTGCCAGCTACCATACCGACAGATTTGATTTAACCTGTCAGGTCATGAGCTTCAGATTTCTAGACTGAACGTACATGGTTTAAAAATGTGGGATATTAAATAAGTGCATTTAGCTTTGTTTAGAAACCATATTAGGTGTCAACACAATCCAAGGAAATTGTTTTATGTTGCTTCTGCTAATTTGGGGGGGGGGATGATGGCTCAGCAGTTAAAGACGAGCTTGTCAGATGGAAAGCTGACAGCTCAGGTTTGAGACCTGAGCATCACATGACAGAGTGAGCTCCCGTTACTTACTCCAGCTCCTGGCAACCTAGCTGTTTGAAAGCATGTAAATGTGAGTAGATAAATAGGCACCACTTAGGTGGGAAGGTAACAGCATTCTGTGAGCCTCGGCATATAATCATGCTGGCCATATGACCATGGAAGCATCTTTGGACAACACTGGCTCTTTCGGCTAAGAAAAGGAGATGAGCACAGTTCAGAAACGACAGGATAGGGGAAACCTTTCCTAATGAAATGTCAGGGTGTTCTCTGATGAGATGCTTTCAGAGAGAGCAACCTCTGCCTCTATGGCATCTGGCCTCTCAAAACAACTCTTGTTCCAGACCACTGCACCTGTCCAATCTCATGACCCGGAAGAAGCAGTCCCAGTACATCGGCCCATTCAGCAAGTATGGTGACTTTTCTTAAGCATGTTCTGATTTGTTACTAACAGGCAGATAAAATAAAACTCTTTCATCTGGGCACATTTGATCTCAAATGCTGTAGTTAAACAAAATAGGTCCCATTTTTAATTGACCTCACCCTAACCCTATTGACATAGTGGGTGGCTATGCTTAATACCCATTTATTTGAGACAAAAAGATACATCTGGCTCAGTAGTGGGTTTCAATTTAGTTTGCTACCGGTTTGCTCATGCACACATGCTTGCAATGCGCAGAAGCATCCAGGCAGGTGGGCGAGCCTCCTGCTGCCGCCGTTACCCGTTTGCCTAATCCAGGGAGAACCGGTAGCAACCCACCACTGATCTGACTGCAAAATGGTGAGGGGAAAAAGTCAACATTGGGGAAGGTTCTGTTGTGGGCTAGCATGCAGGAGTGAATTGGTTTCTCCAGGGCTATTTGGTACTGACTTCATTAGGAGCTTAGAACATATAATATAGACTAATATGGTTAGAAGGGTCTTTGGAGGTCTTCTATCCAACCCCTTGCTCAAGCAAGAGACCTTACACTATTCCGGACAAACAGCTGTCCAATCTCTTTCAATGATGGAGCACCCACAACTTCTGGAGGCAAGCTGTTCCACTGATTAATTATTCTCACCGTCAGGAAATTTCTCCTTAGTTCTAGCTTGGATCTCTCTTCCACCTCTTATTTCTTGTCTTGCTTAAGACTGTCAACATTCTCCCTACTTCTCTTCTGCCTCTTGCTGAGAAAGAAAAACCTGTTTTGGCAAGGCTCAAACAAACACAGAATTTTCTCATGGAAAGCTATCTGGAAGGCCTTAAATTCAAGTGCCAAGAATAGAAACTTCTATCTACAGTACTACCAGGAATAAAGAGCTTAGTGCAGATAATAAAGCTGTATTTAAAACAGTCTCGGCCAGCCTGCAAGACTGCGAATTGGAAAACAGGATTATTCCATGAACAATACTAAAGACTAGCTGCCTTTGATTTCCTCCTCTCCCTATAGTATATCCATACCGGCTCATCATTATTAAGAATTTTGTAACATTAAGAATTGATGTCTGAGCTTTTTTTCTCGCCTTCCCGTCTGTTTCCTTTTATGTCGTCTTCTGTATTGTAAGAATATTGGCCAGGATTATAATGATTGATGGATAAGCCCCCCAGGAGCTTTTTCAGTTGAAGAGAAGAGTAAAAACATTTTATAATCATTTTTGTTAATAAATAGATGAGAGCTGTGCAAAAGTATGTGAGATGAAGACAGTGGCACTCCTGAGTAACTTTTACCCTATAATAATATCTAACACTATTTGCTTGAGTGAATACAGATTCATTATAATTATACAATATTATTGAATTTTAAGCAGAAATAACTGTACTGTGCATGGAAAGAGATAAAAAGTCTTGAAGGTATTAAGCCCATTATGAAGGAAAGAGAGTGGGAAAAGATTATGTAATAAAATACAGGAGAAAATGGGCAAAGTGAACAATTTATTTATTTCAGCTACAGAAGTGTGCCAAGTAAAAAATGTCACCCATCATATTTATAGCATTCATTAAGTGATTTGGGGCAAATGAATTCTGCCAAGAAGGACAAAATAAAACAAAATTAGAAAAAAAAATCTTGGCAAGATTAGCAGAGTAAACATAACACTGTCATGTTGAAAAAGAAAGACGGAGCAAGAGCAGCAGTGTACCTCATGTGTGCTAACTGGCCAGCTGAGAAGTGCAATCCTAAATTTCTTTATTGCTTTTCACTTAGCTCAGTGAGACTAACTCATTGCAAGTGTCTATGTAGAAGTTATGTTTCTGAGGTACATGAATGCAATAATTGCTGGTTTTGCTTATGCCAGCATGGAGGAAGGCAGAAAGGTGTTTGTTTGTTTTCTATTTCTGTTCTTTGGGGAAGCATAATGTAAAAGAGTTTTCTTTCTTTCTCATTTTAATGGGAAGAACATAAGCAATTCCAGTTCTTAGTCTGGTTAGGCTCTTCCTGGGCACACATAAGGCACATTTCCTGGGTCCAAGCAGATGGCATTTTTAATAGAAGTGTATTGCAGTGGATGGGCAGAAACCATGAGAGATTCTGATGCTATAGATTCAGATATTCTCCGTTGCGCTGAGGAGAGAGAATCCAGGAATGAGTGTTGCTCTTCTCTTCTGCCTGGAGACTGAGCCTGTCATCTTTTTTGGTGACTCCTTCCTTACCTGGTGACCTCCCAGTTTGAGGCTTCAAAATGGCTTCACAGCACCATTGATTCCTGGATTCTCTTCAAACTGTGAGAAAAAGGGGAAAATTTCTCTTTCGAGATCTCTGGCTAGCGATCAGGTCAGTTAACTGGTCCATTGGTTAGCTGCTTCTCTGGCTATTTCAAGAACCGAGGTCTGTGCCATTCCCGCGATACAGCAGAGGGGGGCTTGATTTCTCAGCTGGCTCCATGCCAACGAGCCGAGGCCCTGGTATAGTCCCATGCTGCAGCAGAGGGTACTCAGTCCCTGTCTGGCTTTGTCCAGACACACTGACAGCAGTTTGCGTGATCGGCACAAATCCAAGCCGCGGCAGCAGTAGTCCATTGTGGACCAGTTCTGCCTAATCACATGCTGGAAAATGGTGGCTCCAGACTCCTCTACCAGCCACAGGAAGAGGACAATAGGGCTTTCCCTATACCCCTCCCCCGAGCTGCAGACAAGGCTCCTCCAGCCAGCAAACAGCTACTAAAGGAGCAAAGGCTCGGAGGCATATATATATTGTTATATTTATAGTTAACTTTACTTATATATTGAGTAACTGACAGACCAATACTTATTTATATATCTAAAACCTATATATACATACTGATTTAACATATATATATATATATATATATATATATATATATATATATATATATATATATATATATATATATATATATATATATATATATATATATATATATATATATTTTTCTGAGGTTTTCGCGGGTGTTTGTATGTAGGTCTTTGGTTATTCGGGTTTTCTCCCGCGTAAAATTGGAAGTGTCTTAGCGACGTTTCGACGAAGTCTCATTTGTCATCTTCAGGCTTCAGCTTCGTGCTTCTGGGAGCAATGTGTGATTGAAGCTGTTTCTTCTTTTTTAACTGCTAGTGGGGATTAACCCCAGCATGCTTCGATTCAGGAGATTTGTACTGCGGCCACCTGGTCATCCCCAACACCGTTCATAAGACATTATAAATTAGATGCGTACACATCAGCTGATGCGGCATTTGGACGACGTCTTCTTCAACAAGTCCTGTCGGACCAATCCTTGGAGAGCCAGCAGTTTCCCACCCGATGAGGACATCTACTTTGGTTTGTCCCCAACCTGACCGGCATTCCCACTGACTGGGAGAATGGGCGTTGGCTTACCTGAACGCCCCTTCTTGGAAAAGTGGGAATGCCGGTCAGCCCCGCCCTGGGATATTCCTGCCGGCTCAAAGGGTATTGGGGTGGGGTGGCTACTAATTCTTTCTCGTTTCAGGTAGACACATCAGTCTGCTACAACGTCCTCGCCGAAAAGCTGGAAGGCAACAGAGGCGGGGCCAAAAGAAATAAGTAGACTCGGTCCTAATTGGCTAGCACAGGAGAAACCCCAACCTGACTGGCATTCCCACTTCTCCAAGAAGGGGCATTCAGGTAAGCCAACACCCATTCCCAAGGCCTGCGAGCTTCAGGCTCTTCCAGTGCCTCAGAGTGTAATGGCCCATTTCAGCAGAAGCATGGCTACGACAGCAGTGTGGATGACACAGGCCTCTATAGAGGAGATCTGTCGAGCAGCGGCATGGTCCTTTGCATCCCCTTTCATCAGACACTACATGTTGGACACCTTCGCTTTGGCTGAGGTAGCCTTTGGCAAGTGAGTCATCCAGAGGGTCCACACTGATCAGGGGATTGAGGACTAGAATGTTTCCCACCTGTAGGACAGGCCAGCTTTGGTAAGTCCCATTCGTGGATTCTTTCTCCTCAGCGCAATGGAGAAGAGGCGTTGGTCCTACCTGACAGATTCCTTCTCATGATGCTGAGAGAGACAATCCTGCCCCAACCTGGCTAATATCTGGTCCACAGTCTGGGAGGGGCTCATGTTTTCACAGGTCACAAGTCTTATCATCGCTACGCCTTTGCCAAACTGGGAGGTCAGCAGGCAATGGAGGCGTCACTAAAAAAAATGACAGACTCAGTCTCCAGGCAGAAGAGAAGAGCAACAACCAATCCTGGATTCTCTCTCTCAGCGCCACGGGAAGGAGCATGTCAGGTAGGACCAATGTCCTTTCCATGCATTCTGTCCTCCCTACCTTCTTATTCCATCAAAAAGCTCTGCAGGCAAATGTGACCACTACCTTTTAAAGGAGATATTTCAAATTTTTCTCCCCAAGGGTGGACTTGCTCATGCTGCCATGCAAGGGGGCACCCTGAAAAATGTTACAATTCCTGGGACACCCTTCAGGGACAGAGGCTATCTAAAAAATTAAGAAACCTCTTTTTGAGTCAGAATTCAAATTATAGTCCTGTTAGTAGATCTAAAGAAAAGTCAAGGGTAATTACATTCCTACTACATTCCTACTATGTGAGGTGTCAGATTGATACAGATGGTAATGTAAATAATTATAGGCACTCTCTGCCTGAAAAGTTGGCTCAGCTTTTCTTGTCCTCCAAGGTGACATTCATCAGTTTCTCTTTTTCTGACAGTTTATGGACCCAAGAATTTCCCCCCACTTTCCAAATCTCATGGGGAAAAGAAAGATACTTACAATTTGATCTAATAAACTTGGAAATAGCATATAAAACATTTTAACGTTTTAACGTTGGCCTTAATTCTGTCTTTATTTCTATTTCTTTAACTGTGCTTTTTGTACTTCTGTATGTTTTAGTTGTAAACTGCCCAGAGTCACTTCGGTGAAATGGACAGTGCAGAAATTTGATAAATAAACAAATTTGATAAATAAAAAGATTTACCTAATCCTTCTATACTATCAGAATATTTATGCTTTGTTCCCCTGCTCCTTTCCTTCCCAGTTTGATCTGCTGTTATTTAATTGCTATTTTGGTCTTTGCATCTTCTTTTTTAATTCATGTCACAAAAAGGAGCCATCCTTCCATTGGAATGTAGAGTTTTCCTGATATGTACAGCCATATACGAATATAACTATGAGTATGTAAATAACCAGGAACTGCTATTTTTTATTTGTCTCAGACTGAGGCAAGCCCTCCCTACATGATGTAATGCAGCAGAATCTGGTGACCTATTTATTGGACTGATGATAGGAATGAGATTACTATTATTAATAATGAGAACCCCTCATAAAATTAAAGCCAGAAGACTGACAGTGAAGCACCTTCCTCCCACTCAGACATGACTGAATTACCATGGCCCAAAGCAGATACTTTTGGATGCTATGGAATACATTGTGGTGAGAGAGAAGATCCCTGCCAGCACGAGTCCAAAATCTCGGAAGACTAAACCACTGGTCACCGTGACTGACCCAGATTGGATCTGCTATGTATCTAATTTTGGAGGGAAAATTGGGAGGGAAAATGCTTGATGTTCATTGGCTAACACACTGCCAGAGAAAGTATAAAAGGAGAGCTTCTCCCCTTGTACAGTTGCTGGATTCACACCATGTATTAAAGAGTTGTTCATTACGACTTGGCTGCTGTCTCCTCAATCGCCCAACTTAACAGGATCCTACTATGTAAGATGCATGGAGACAAATAGATGGAAGCCTAATGAACATCCCTGCTCTGACAATCTAAAAGTCCTTAATGGAGTTGCTGCATCCAGGCTTCACTCAGGTTCGCAGCCAATGCCAATGACGCTGAGCCCTGATTGGTTGAACCACGGTTAGGTGCAACTATAAAAGGGCTGTCAAAGTGCTGACAGCGCTTGTTAGCGGAGTGGCCACACTAGCTGTCAAACTAGTGAGCCTGTTAGCTTTGTTACATTTATTCAATAAACCTGTTAGCCTTCTTTAAAACAGTCTCGCCTCAGTCTGTAAGTCCCTGCCAGGGACATAACAGCTGGCGACGAAGGTGGGAAGACCGAGCTGAACAAGTCACGGAGCTGAACACAACTACAAGAGCTGAAGCACTATCCATGACGAAAAGTCACCCAACGATTCCTACTGAAGACCTGTGGAGAATGACAGTCTTGCCCGTTTTGCTGCTTTTAATCCCACAGAACAATCATGGATAGCTATTTAGAGAAATTTGAATGTTTTCTAATGGCAAACAAATTTATCAGCATTTCAAATGATAGAAAAAAAACCTATTTCCTCTCTTATTGCGGAGATGAAGTGTTCCAGAAAGCAAAGAATTTGCTGGCCCCTCAGAAACTGCACACTGTGCCTTGGGAGGTTATCTTAGAAAGTCTAAGAAACCATTATTTTCCAGCCCCATCTATGATTGCCAGAAGGTATGCATTTTATCATAGAGATCAAAGAGAGGGAGAAAATGTAAATCAGTACATTTCTGCCCTCAGGGCTGCCGGTCTTTATTGTGAATTTGAACACCTCAAAAATGCTTTGAGAGATAGGCTGGTATGTGGCATAAAAGACTTAAGGTTACAACACCACCTACTGACTAAAACTGTGCTTTCCCTCCAATTGGCTCTTGATGAAGCCAGAGCTGCTGAGCTATCAAATAAATCCTCCTCAGAAATACAAATGACCAATACCCCAAAGGTTCTGCCAAAACAGAGGCTGTTCATTTGGAAACAGCAGACACACTGGGCGACCCAGCTGAAGAGGAGGAAGAGGACATCCATCGCCTCATACTCAACAGCAGGAAAGAGAACAAAGAGAAACAGACAGCTCCCACAGTCTAAGCTGTGGGGGACAACACTTGAGAGTTGCTTGCAAATTCAGAAATGCTGACTGCTTAAGATGTGGGTGTAAGGGCCATCTGGCTAAAGTGTGCAGGGCCACCCAGCCAAATTCAAAACTTATAGATAAGGCAACAAATTTTAGAAAGAACAATTCAAAGGTTCAAACAGGGGAGAAGATTGCTATACAATTGACAACGAAAGCTACTACCCTGAAACTATAATTGGCAATGCAAATAGTGATAGAACAAAGAAAATTTTTGTCACTCTAAAATTAGAAGGATCTCCCTGTAAGATAGAGGTGGACACAGGGTCCTTCATGTCCCTGATTTCCTGGACAACCATTAAACAACTAGTTCCCAAATTTTCCAAGACAAAAGTTCGTCCGGCCCTTACTAAATTGAGAGATTACCAGGGCAGACTCATTCCCATTCTGGGTACCTACCAATTCTACATTAGGTATGGTAATTTCTCATGACCTCTTCCACTTATTATAGCGGAAGGCCTACATCCCAGTCTTCTAGGACTTGAATGGTTCCATTCACTGGGCCTTTCTGTCTCAGGAATCCACAACATTCCCTTCTGGCTGACCTCATCCAGGAATTCAACACTGTCTTCACATCTTCCCTGGGTAAGAACAGAGGAAAACCACTTTCCTTTAACTTAGATCCCCAGGTGACTCCAATCAGGATCAAACCAAGGCACATACCTTTTGCCCTGAGAACAAAAATAGATGCTGCTTTAGATAAATTGATAGGACAGGGCATCCTCGAGGTGGTTGACCATTCCAAATGGGAAATGCCCATTGTCACCCCAGTGTAACCTGATGGATCTGTGAGGATCTGTGCAGATTATAAGTGTACGCTGAATAAGGCCCTCCAAAATTCCGCCTGTCCTGTACCAGTGGTACAGCATTTACTCCATTCCCTGGGACAAGGCAAAATTTTTGCAAAGCTAGACCTTACCCAGGCTTATCAACAAATTCCTGTAGATAGTGACAGAGCAGAGGCACAAACCATAGTGACCCACAGGCATTTTTAAGTGCCACAGGCTTCAATTTGGAGTCCCTATGGCCCCTGGGATTTTCCAGTGCTTAATGGAGCAGCTACTCCAAGGAATCCCAGGGGTTGTACTCTATTTCGATGACATCCTTGTCTCTGCTGAAAATATCTCTCAATTACGCGACTGCTTGAAAGCAGTATTAATCCAATTTAGAAAGGGTGGTCTCACTTTGAAACAGGATAAATGTAAGGTAGCAGTTAAGGAGGTTGAGTTCCTGGGATATAGGATTGATGCCTCTGGCCTCCACCCTACCAATGCTAAAGTTAAGGCTATTCAGGAGGCTCCTGCCTCAAGAAACAAAACGGAATTGCAGGCTTTTCTGGGCATACTCAACTTCTATAGTTTATTTTTTATCTCACAAGGCTTCTGGTAGCTGAGCTTTTACATAGGCTTCTAGATACTAAGAAGCCTTGGCTGTGGGGATCTAGGGAGGCTGCTGCCTTCAAAGCAGTTAAATAACTCCTTACCTCAGATAGTCTCCTCCTTCAGTACAATGACAAACTGCCACTAGTCCTAACCTGTGATGCCTCCCCTTATGGAGTAGGTGCTGTCCTAAGCCATAAATTACATAAAGGGTTGGAGGCCCCCATAGCATACTTTTCACGTACAATGTCAACCACAGAGAGAAACTGTGGGCAAACCGATAGAGGCTTTAGCTTTGATCACAGGTGTGAAAAGGTTCCATGCATACCTATAGGGTCGCCCCTTCATCTTAGTTACTGACCATAAGCCTTTGTTAGGGATCATAACTGGGGACAGGCAGACACCTTAAATACTATCACCTAGAATGACTAGATGGGCTGTATTCCTGTTAGCCTATAATTATAAATTGGAATATAGACCTGGGAAACACATTGCACATGCAGATGCTCTCAGCAGATGCCCCTTACCAATTGCAGTCGAAGACCCAGCTCCTGCTAATGTAGTCCTGCTCATTGAGGAACTACAAACCCCCTTAACAGCTGCAGATGTAGCCAGACACTCTACCAAAGCCCAAGAGATATCAAAGGGTTTGGACTGGGTAAAGAGAGGTTGGCCACCTGGGCCTCTTGGACTACCATTTAATCAATATAAAGTAAGGCGAGAGGAATTAATCACTATGAACGGCTGTTTGCTATGGCGACATAGGGTGGTAATCCCCAGCACATTGAGGAAACAAATCCTTGCATCACTACACGAGAGCCACCCAGGGATAATTCATATGAAGGCTCTGGGGAAGAGTTATGTATGGTGGCCAAATGTAGATCAAGACATTACAGACAGAGACAAAGATTTCCTTAAATTATTTCATTTAAAGTATTGAAACAGCATCTTAACTATTAAATGAAAATAACTTTAAAAATGAGCCTTATAAGTACAATTAGAACTTAATTTTCTTTTTATACTGTTCCATACTTTATAAACACTAAAATACAAAGCTTAGGAAGGCTGAATACTCATTTAATTAAGAATGCATTTAGATAGCTTTGGATTTCTGATTAAATATAAAAACCTGATTTTAAATTTCAAACAATCCTAAGCAAAAATAAAAGCATCTGCTACAGTTAGCCTTATAACATATAGATGCAACATTGAATGAATGAACTGCTTTAAAGGATAATTATGAATATAACGTATAAAATACCATGGAAGCATTTGAATTGTGAAGCAGATCATTGCAAAATGAAGAACAGGATCTCTGAAGGAATCATATAAAGACAGTATTATATATTGGATGAAATTGCTCCAGAATTGATTACACTATGCTTAATGGTGAATCCTAAGCAGCTGGAAGCTAAAACATATGATGAATGGTTGCAGGAACTGGGCATGGCTAGCCTAGTGAAGAGAAGGACCAGGGGAAACATGATAGCAATCCTCCAATATTTGGGGTGCTGTCACACAGATGAGTGGGGTCAAGCTATTTTCTAAAGCACCTGAAGGACAGACAAGAAATAATGGATGGAAATCAAACAAGGAGAGATTCAACCTAGAAATAAGGAGAAATTTTCTGACAGTGAGAGAAATGTAACAGAAGTTGCCTTCAGAAGTGGTGGGAGCTTTATCACTAGAAGCTTTCAAGAAGGGATTGGACTGCCATCTGCCAGAAATAGTGTAGGGTCTCCTGCTTGAGAGGGGGGTTGGACTAGATTACCTACAAGGTCCCTTCCAACTGTTAATCTTAATAGTGAAAAAACATTGTTATCTGAATTAGCTTGGGGAGTTGAAGAACACCAGTGACTTCCACCAGCACCTCTGTGCAGATGTTAAGCAGCATCAAGACAAGATAGGACCCTGGGGACCCCAGCGTAAGACAGTTCCTCCTTCTCTTGTAGTACATCTTGATTTGAAAGACTGCAAGACCCAGCCTCACATTAGCAAGGAACCAGAGCCTCAATGATATGTTGTACACCAGTTGTTATACTTTTCTTAAAAGTTCAGGATTCAGTTACCGCAACAACAATTTTCGTTGAGCTAGTTGAATTAGAAAAACAAGATGCAGAGACAATATGTTCTTCAGTTATGGACAGTTTAAAAAATGTTGGATTTACCAAGAACTATCTACAAAAACATTTAATAGCATTTTGCTCTGATGGTGCCAGTGTTATGCTTGGGAGAAAATCTGGAGTGAGCACTAGAATAGCAAGAGTTCCCAAACATAATAATATGGCACTGCTTAAACCATCATCTTCAACTTGTTTTAGATGACTTCATAAAGGAAATAAAGCAAGTAAATCATTTTAAAATATTTATTGATAAAATATATACTATTTTTCATCAATCTAATAAGAACTAAATTGAACTTATCTGAACAACTTGGAATTGAAATAATAAAGATTGGTAGAGTTTTGGGACCAAGATGGGCTGTCTGTAATTTAAAGTCAACCCCTAACTGTGTGGCGTGCTTATCCAGCACTACATCAGTATTTTCATACGAATGAAAAATACTTGGATATGGATGCCCGTCTTGAAAATATATTTTTTATGAATGATTTGGCATTGATGATTGACATTCTAAATGAAATCACTCTTCTATCAAATGCATTGCAAGCAAGAAATATAGACATAATAAAAGCTGAAAAACTTGTAATAAGATCTGTTAAAGCATTTGAAATGCTTAGAAAGAAAAAGGATGTATATGAAAAAAAGTTGATGTATTACTTCAGACACCTTCAAAAGTATAAAATTTGTAGAAAATCATTGATTTCTTGGACTTCCTCGGGAAAGACTTTTGTAAATCATTATAATAAATTTAAATAAAAGACTAATGGATTGTGAACATTTAAAAACAGGTAGCCAATTTCAAGATAGGAACAAACTACAATTTCTCAATTTTTTGGAGCCAGATTACTGGAATATGGCGAAGTAATAGTTCCATGGAAAGCAGCTGAAGAACAATTGCTTGAATTTAGTGACATTTTTAATTATGAAATTAATATTAACGATTATCAGGACTTTGTAGAAAATGTTTTAAAAGATTCCAAGAACTATACCATTCCTGGCAGTATTCAGAAAACTAAATATATTGTCAGAACAATTGCTGTAAGTTCAGCAGAAACAGAAAGGGGTTTTTCAAAAATGAACGTCATACGTTCCGAGAGGAGAAATTGCCTGACTGTTTCCAATATAGCAAACATAATGACTGTCAGCTTAATTGGCCTACCTCTAAAGGACTGAGGCCCTATTCCTATAGTAAAAAAATGGTTACGAGTAAATCACACAGCTGATGATGCTCGAATAAAACTGAAGAAAAGTGAAAGTGAGGAGGACACCAATCAAGCAGCAATTTGGAAATACCTAACATAAGTTTTATTTTTTGTCATATTATTTAATAGTTTTTCATTCGTATTTTAAACGCTTGAGTAGTTTTGTATAAACTTTTCATTCATATTGTAAAACTCGTGTACTTTTGTATAGTTTTTACTCATATTGTAAAACTTGTATAGTTTTGTAATTTATACTGTATTTACATAGTTTTGTATGAACTATAGTAAACTATAGAACTATAGTACTATAGTTCTATAGTACTATACTAGTACTATAGAAATATAGTAAAACTATATTTACATAGTTGTGTATGAAGTTTTTGTTCATATTGTAAAACTTGTGCAATTTTGTAATTTATATTGTAAAACTCTTCTGTAGTTTTGAATAAATACTTTTCATATTGTAAAACTTGTATAATTTTGTAGTTTTTCATTCAGATTGTAAAACTCTTGTAACAAAATCTAGTTTTATGTACCTGTTATTCTTACTTAAGTATTAAATACATATAAATAAACTACCTTTTGGTTTGTCTTTTTTATACTTAAAACAGTAATTAGGGCAAAGAAATGGTGTCAAGCTAGCCACAGCCACCCAGTCACATGACCTAGCCACACCCACCTAGCCTCATGATGACCTGGCCATGCCCATCCAGTCACACGCCCACTTAGCCACACCCACAGAACCTGCTGTTAAATTATTTGAATCCCACCACTGCCGTAAAGCCCCATGGCCCAGACTACATATAGACTTTGACGGCCCCATACAGGGACAAATGTTTTTAATTGGAGTGGATGCATATTCCAAATGGGTGGAGGTAAAACTCATGTCCTCCATCAATACCGGTGAATGGCGCAGGCTGGTAAGGCCTGTTATTAAGAACAGCCTGTTATTAAGAACACAAAGCCTGCAATTACTGCAGGTTCGAGCCCGGCCCAAGGTTGACTCAGCCTTCCATCCTTTATAAGGTAGGTAAAATGAGGACCCAGATTGTTGGGGGGGCAATAAGTTGACTTTGTAAAAAATATACAAATAGAATGAGACTATTGCCTTATACACTGTAAGCCGCCCTGAGTCTTCGGAGAAGGGCGGGGTATAAATGTAAACAAAAAAAAAAAATACTGATGCCCTAATCAGAGCCCTCCAGTCAATGTTTGCAACCCATGGAATACCAGATACCGTGGTATCTGACAATGGTCCCCAATTAATCTCTGGCCCATTTGAACTATATACTCTCAGCTCCATTTCATCCTGCAACGAATGGCTGTGTTGAAAGAGCTGTAAGATCTGTTAAAAGACTCTTTATACAAACTGGGAACAGGGGACTGGCATTCTAAGATATCCAAATATCTCTTAATGCAGCATGACACCCCATGCCCAGGCACTGATCAGAGTCCTGCTGAAAGATTGATGGGGCGGAGGATTAAAACCAGTCTGAACAGATTGCACCCTTCCTATTCTTCAGACACTCCAAAAGAGTACAATTCCAAAATACGGATATTTTATCAAGAGGACACTGTCTATGCCAGGAATTACTCTGGCCTGCTCCTCTGGTTTCCTGGACAGCTCACTGAAGTCACAGGCCCCAGGTCATATGTAGTGGCACTGGACGATGGACAACTTTGGAGGTGCCACATAGACCAGCTAAGGGGTCGCTAAAGCATAGGGGCACAATTAAATATACCAGACAAACCCACAACCCAGATAAAGGTTTTATTACAGATGTGCCTAGAGAAACTGAGCAGAGATGAGGGCTGTGGGATGACGCGAGGTGAGGTCAATTTACCAGCATCCGGAGGCTGTGTTACAGCAATGCAGGCAGAAGCGGATGAGGAAGAACCTTCGACAGCCATCAGGGCCTTCTCTGTGGGGGCTCCCACCCTCTGGAACGAACTTCCCCCAGGACTCCGTCAACTTCCGGACCTCCGAACCTTTCGTCGCGAGCTTAAAACACACTTATTCATTTGCGCAGGACTGGATTAGTTTTTAAATTTATATTGGTTTTAAATGGGTTTTTATTATTTATATTGCTTTTTAATTCGGCTTTGTAGAATAAGTTTTTTAAATGTGGTTTTAGTGTGTATTTATATGTCTTTTACTTGCCTGTGAACCGCCCTGAGTCCCTCGGGAGATAGGGCGGTATATAAATGTGATTAATAAATAAATAAATAAATCCCAGGGTCATCTTCGGGGATTCCCCCTAATCCTACTTCGACCAAAAGTCTTAGAAGAGCCAGACGAGTTAGAAGACAGCCTGCTTACCTCAAGGACTATGAATGCACCCTCTAGTGATGGAGGAGTGCTGCGTCCAACGCCGACGACTCTAAGCCCTGATTGGTTGATAGGCGTGACTATAAAAGAGCTGCCAAAGTGCTGACAGCCGCTGCTCTTTTTAGCGGAGCAGCCATGCTAGCTGTTAAACTAGCAAGCCTGTTAGCTTTGTTACCTTTATTCAATAAACCTGTTAGCCTGGTTTAAAATAGTCTCGCCTCAGTCTGTAAGTCCCTGCCAGGGACCTAACACAAGTATTTCTGATAGTCATAAAAATGCTTGGCAATTGTGTTGGCTGAGTACATCCACAAAGCTGGATTTAATTCAAGAGTTCATTGTAGAACTTCTCAGGGAACCAATTTAATTTAATGAACATTCCCATAATAGCTAAGGCTTAATTATTATTTTTGAAAGAAACTATATAGTAGTATTTAATCAAATTTGGCCATTGGAGGCCCATTAAGTGGTGACTTAACCAGGTATGACATGTGGAAAATATTACACTTTGGTTTTCCCACTTTTTTGCCTTCTTTTTAATGGAAGAGTAAAAACAAATGGAAAGTTAAATGAGGAGTGGTTTTCATAATTTATAGTGCTATCAATGTACACACATCAGCACCATCAAGAAGTTTGATTTTAATGGCAGACTTATCACTTCTCAGAGTAAGATCATTTTAACACTTTGGTGGTTAAAATAAAACAAATAACAACAAAAATCACTTGCCCGTCAATCTGCTTTTTGTCCATTTGAATAGCAATTACAAAAATGTAGCATAAACCAAAAGAATAGGAAAACAGGAATGAAAATCAAGGTATGGCTTATCTATTTGGTTCAAAATATTGTAACGCAATCAAAAAGTAGAATAAATAGCAGGCTGTTTAAAGAAATCAGCTTGTAGACAAATCTGTGGTGCTTTGTATAAGAACAAAAAGATAACTAAGAAAAAAGTTTTTCTTCACATAAGTTATATATCTGATTTTTTCCCTCTTTCAACCAAAACCATAAAGTGTTATTTATCTCCAACGAGTGAAATAGGCATATGCACATGCTATATTCACCACAGGTGTTGATAATGAGTTTATTATTTTTAATTATAATAATTTCCATATCATGGGCAGAGCCAAATAGCATTTTAACATCTCTGCTTGAAAAAATATGGAAAGTGGAAAAGCTATCATTATAGCTTAGCAAGATAATCAAGTTTCTTTGCTCACATGAGGGGAAAAATCATTATGTGCCTTTTGTGAGGACTCAATATAAACCAAAATGCAACCTGGGCATTTATAGGGAGGGAAAATCCTCCAAGGTCAAGTTATTATAAAACACAGCAGGTGCAGAATCATGGTTGTGGATCCCTAATGTTTGGAGATATGCACATCACAGTATCTTTACACAAAAGTACAGGTAGAGGTGGGTAATTAATTTCATCTCTATTTCAACATGAGTTGATCTAATTTTGCATTTTGAAATAAAATGCAGATTCAAGTTATTTAATGTTTGTAGTTCTGCAGAATCAGTTCACCGGCAGTAATAACAAAAATGTATACTAGGGGACAGTCTTTAAAATGCGTTTGTTCCCAGAAATGTACAGAAGGAAACATTTAGTAAAGTTGTTTGCAAAATGTGTGAACATTAGGCAAAGGTGTACTAAAATGAATGCATAAGAATGAATAATATAAATAAGAGGGCACATTTAAAAAAAAAATATTCCAAATTTTAAAGTTCATTTAAAGAATGAAAAACTGTGAAAAACAGAATTGACAGGTGTGCTCTAGAACAGAAGTAGTGGACAGCTGTGAAGCAGTCATTGATCACATAGCCTGGATTTTTATGCAGATACCTCGATAGGGCCAGTTAATAATCATTTAGGCCCAGGATCAAAACAGTATTTGTGTTTTTCTTATTGATATGGAATACTTATACCCACCACATAAAGGTAGCACTTGAGATGATGGCTTGTTACAGACTCCAATGCTCAATAGTTACTAGGAAAGACAAACAAGATAGTCCTTGTTTAGTGACTGCCTTGTTTAACAACTGTTCAGTTTTAATAGCGAGGTAATGATCTTCACATTTATGATCTTTACATATCTGTAAAATGAAGAAAAGAAGTAAAATCATAAGCATTGTCAATTTCATTTAGCGACCAGTTTGATTAATAATTGAGTTACCAATCCCAATTGTGGTTGCTAAACAAGGACTACTTTGCATACTTTCCCCCAGGCCTTCAGAAAGAGCAAGATTTCTGTTGTCAACCTCTCTTCCTTGCTATCTGTCTTCTTGCATCTTGCTGCACTTATTCTAGACTTGCATTTAGAAATAACCCAACAGATATGTAGCAGGCGCCAAGGAATCATGAGGAACACTTGAAGAATTCCCTTCCCTTAGTGAAGGGGTGTGAAACTCGCGGCCCACAGTCTGGATGTGTCACATGCTGGGCACGCCCATCCCCAGTTTAGCAAAGGGGAAAAAAGTTGCAATATGTCATGTGACAATGTGACGACATGAGCTTGACACCTCTGCTGTATATCTAAACTCATTTCATCTTGCACTACTCATTAGAGCATGATTGATATTTGCTTTTCTGTTCAGGTGATTTTTTTTTTAGTAAATTAGTAAGTACAGTTACATTCCCCAGCCTTACAAGTAACGTGAAGTTGGGATTGGCAAAGGGTAACATAATTTATGATGGCATATTGTTCTGCTGGTTGAAGGACTGGTGGATAGCATTTTAACTTGATTTTTGGGGAAAGCCTTACATCTCCTTAGCTGAACTTTGAAAATAACGTAAGGCAAATGTCTCCATTAGTCCCAAGATGTGACTGCATGCTAAGAAGAGAATAATTGTTCAGTCTTCCAAATATCTGTCAACCTTCTTCTTTCTTTTCTAATTAGCCATTTATATGAAGCAACTAGTGCTATTGAAAGAATGTATTGTTACTGATAAGTGCTTGTGATTACCTCATCAGTACTCATAATGAATCATCCCAGAAACAGTACAGTTGTGTTCAAGTGATTTCCCAGCTTTATGTTTGAATAACATATTATCAGCACCTCTATTTGTAGAAGACTGAAGCCACTGTATAGGCCTCCAGAAACTTAAAAATATGAATGACAATCAACTTTTTCCCTTCTCAAAAGTGATGGTGGCATAGGCTATCTATGGGTGAAGTCAAGAGACATTGATTTCTTTCACAAGGTTATGCTTGTGTCTCTTCCTCTCTATAATCCCTCTGCCTTAAATAGAATATAGAAGAAGTCGGAAGCTTCAAAAAGCTGATTTTGAAGACATGCTAGATTCTGCAGAGTAGTCAAGGAACTAACCACATCAAAGGTAAATTGCACTTGCATTACTCTATGTAGCGTAGCACCATTTTATTGCAAGCTTGTTAAGGACAGTGCCAGGGTTGAAATGAAGAGATCTGTGTCTAGTTAGTTACAGTTGTGAAGTGTGTACAACCAGTAAAGCCCAACCAGGGAAGCCACCTGGCTTGCTACAACCCGTAGCTACAACCACTCAACCATGGCAACAAATAGCAATGGATTTTATAGTCGACCTACCAAAGAGTCAAGTAATATGGACAGTCATTGATTTGTTCTCAAAACAGGTCCATTTTGTCGCCTGTCCTGGACTACAGTCAGCTAGAAAACTTGCAAAGCTGTTCATAAGACACGTATATATGGACTACTGCAAAGGATAATAGCTGATAGGGGTGTACAATTCACCACTAGGTTTTGGTGGAAATTCCTACATAGGGTGGGGGACCAGCAGGGGCTCAGTTCAGTGTTCCATCCGGCAACCAATGGAGCCATTGAAAGAACAAACATGATGATGAAGAGATATTTATGTTCTTATGTCAAGAATCTGATTGCTCAGACCTCCTCCTTTTCGCCAAAATTGCGATACAGGGTTCACACGCTTCAAAATCATGACAGGAAAGGAATTCGTACCTATACCTGAGTATCCATCGTTCAACACAGAAGAAACTAGTGTGAAAGACTGGATGGCTCAGATACAACAGGGATGGGCCTGCGTCTTGGACGCACTAAAACAGGCAGCTGAGAAGTGTAAAACCCAGGCTGTTAAAACCCAACGGCCCCAAGTTCCTTTCTATGTCAGACAACAAGTGTATTTGTCTATGAAGTACTTCAAATTATCCTTACCGAGTAAGAAACTCAGCCCAAAATAAATAGGTCCATTCCCAGTTGTACAGGTAATCAACCTGGTGACCGTACAACTTCAACTACCCAAGCTATTAAGAAAGACACACTCTGTCTTCCATTGCAGTCTGTTGCGTCTTGCCATATCTTCTACAGGGAATGTAAACTACAGCCCCTCCACCGACAATGGTTGATGGAGAACAGCATTACGAGGTGGAGAAAATACTGGATGCACAGGGCAAAACTCCAGTACCTAATTCTATGGAAAGGTTATCCTTTCACTGAAGACACCTGGGTCCCAAACTAGTTGCTCAATTCTTTAAAAAGTACCCAGGGAAGCCGGAGAACTAGTGGTGCGCTCTTCTCCTTATTCTTGTCTTTCTGTTACAGACCGACTCTCCTTGGTAGAGGGGCCGCATGTCAGCTCCAGCGTGCCCAACAGCCCAGAGTTGCCATTTGGGGGTGGAATGGCCGTCGCTACAGCTGCAGAAGACCCTGCACACTACCTTGCCAGGACAGAGGGCGAGAAGTCATTCCATCATCCGGGACGGTCGCCGCATCACTGCCGAAGAGCTGTGAGGCAGCCACATGGTGATGATGTCAGGAAGAGAGTGACAGCACTTCATCAAGACTCCTCCTGCCATCCTCTTTCAATCCCAGAGCTGGCTGTTAAGCTCAGAGCCAAGATTGAGCAGCATGTTCCAAGGAAACCCACATAAACACTTCCCCTTTAAAAGACTGGCTTTAGTAATTTAAAGTTACTAGAGTAGAACTTCCCCTTTAAGGGACTGACTGTCATAATTACAGTTGGAATAGAACACATTAACCATGCTTCTGGGTTACATGGGCAGGGGATTGGATAATGAGGGCTGGGTTCACTGGTGTATTATATAAAAGGTGATGGGAATCCCCGGCAGGCAGTCCTAACAATAATTTCATTTAAGTGGTCAATGAGTGCCAGGAATAAAAAACAACAGCAACAAACCAGGTAAGTTTTTTTTGTTTCCTTTATTATTGTTCTGGAGCCTGACAATCTCTCCAAATCTGTCTCCCAAACTTTGAATTACAACAGGGGTTCTCAAACTTTATGGTACAATAATTCCCTAAAATAATACTTTTGTATCATCCCAAGCATAATACTGGTAGAAGTAGTCCTCAAGCTTACACCCGCTGGAGGAAAGTAAGTATACACCGCATGGTGTAAGGAAGAGCGGGTGGCAGCTCCGGGGCAAAACTGGTGTCGGGGAATGGTGCATTATCTGACCCAGTTGAGGCAGGTGGCAAGCAGGTGGTGGCTCCGGGGTCTCAGGGGAATGAGGCATCCCTTGGCCCTGACCAAAGGCGAAGGGCGAACGGGCAGTGAGTGGGCAGTGAGTGGGCAGCAGCTCCGTGGAAAGGCCAGAGTCAGGGAATGGTGCATTCCCTGACCCAGTTGGGGCAGGTAGCGGCTCCGGGGCCTTGGGGAATGGGCCCCAGCCCTTGACCAAAGGGCGAGCAGGTGGCGAGCTGCCTTCCCGGTGTCCAGCTTGCGAAGGCTGGACTGTGGGCCGTGGACTGGTTCGGGGGCATGGCCAGCCAGTGATTGCTACCAGATCGGCGAACCAGACCCAATCTCCACTACCTACTCACCCGATGCGATCCGGTAGCATTTCACCCCTGCCCTGGATCCTCCTCCTCCCTGCACCATCCCAGGTTCCAGCTGCAGGCCAGAAGGAAGAAGAGGAGGCCTCTTTCCCCCAACCCCTTCTCCTCCCTGGCAACGCCTCAAGAGCCAGCTGCTGAGGACCAATCTTGGCTTAATCCGAGACAGCGACATCGAAAGAGCAGCAGAGAAAGAGGTGGGGCAGGTCCAGGGAGTGCTGAGTCACGGAGCCATACCCCACAGGGGATAAAAGCAGGTGGGGTTTCTCTGTAGGCCCTTGTGTCGGACAAAGTTACAAGCTACTAGGGTGAACTGCTTTGTGCTCTTGGATTGAAGGCTGGGATTTCTTTGTGAGTAACTTCTGGATTATTCTGCGGGCTCTTGGTTGCTTTGGTAACAGATTGTCAGCACTCTTGGCAGGCACGTGAAGAAACGGTGCCAGAACTGTTCTCTGCCAAAGGACACTTGGCCAATTGTAAATAAATTGCTGACAGACGGCCTCGGCTGACGTGTGTTCATTGGATAGGTGGGGGGGGGGGACAGAACAGGTGCTGAAAAAATTGTATAACCAGCCCTTGGAATTGTGGTTATTGCAACATCTCTGAGACAGTGGTGGGTTTCTACCTGTTCGTCCCATTTTGGGCGAACTGGTAATGGTGGCAGCAGGAGGTTCCACCCACCTGCCCAGACATCATCATGGAAGCTCTACGCATGCGAAGGTTCTGTACATGCACAGAAGCACTGCATGTGAGCGAGCAAAGTGAGCACACACACACACTCACAGTTCTGAACTGGTAGTGAAGGGAAGTGGAGCCCACTACTGCCCTGAGATCACATGATTGCAATTTGGATCCCTGGCTCAGCATTATGATAATGCAGGAAGCTGTAGACACTTGATTGCCATTTGTGACCTTCCCTGCCATTTTCCCACAAGCAAAGACAATGGGGAAGCCAGAAAATTGTTCTAGTAAGTCACTCTGGCTTTCCTTCATTTGTCCAGTACCATGCCTTCCATTCTATGGCTTTATTGTACTTGTGCAGTGTTGCAACTCCCCCTCTATCAGCCTCTCCAACTTGCATAGACTGTGTACTGGGTCTCCCCAACCCTCCAATGCATCTGTGGAGCAACTCCCATCGCTTCCAGCTTAATGATCGATGCATCTTGCGGTTAGTTTTCTGGGATTGTTATTGCTAAGTGATGGGGTCACCTGACATTGTGCTTTACAACTGCATGGCAATCCTGTGATGGCAATCCTGGTCTCAATTGCCATCATAACCCAAGGACTACCTGTGCTACTAACATTTAGATAGATATCAAATGGAAGAATTAAGCTTTCTGTAGTTGAGTGGGGTTTCTTCGCTGCCCTCTGAAAGCTGAAGAGATTATTTCCCATCACTTCCAGTCAGTCCATTTGGGATGATAAAAACAGGAATTCCTCCATACCTAGAAGGGGGGAATCTGATGCTGAAGACTTGGTTCAGGGTGGGCCATTTGCAGTGATACCACAGCTTTTGAGATGTTTTCTCAAAAGCAGCACTAGCCTGCACCCTGCTGAGAATGAAAGAAAGCAAGGGAAAGGGACCAAGGGAGATGAAGCAGGTGGACTGCATCCCCTCTGAGACTCAAATATGGCATGGCTGTTCTCCTGGGTGGAATGGATCTCAGAAGGGCCTTGCTGCCAGCATACAAGTACTGTAGGAAAGAATTTTGAAAAATATAACTTGCTAACTCCCTTTAGAAACTCAGCTGGAGTTCTTCACTAAGGAGAACTGCAAAGACAGATAAGTACTTTTAAGAGCTTTCCTTGCCCAATTCTATCAGCCTTCTCAGGAATGCACTTAAATATTGGTATATTTTAATGAAAGTTTTCATGCCAATTTAGAATCAGCTAAAGCCAGCAATACTTGGGCAGATTCCCAAGAATGCTTTGCAAGGTATCAATCCTTCATGGAGACCACACTGCAATTCGTTGGCAATGAATTTGATTGCAGCTCATCAAAGTACCCTTTTGAAGAGATGTTGTCAAGTATAGAGACTCTGTGTATCTTATAGGATGGAACAGCTGCCATACATTGTGCCAACAAGCACAATGGTTTCTGAACATACACAAGGATTTTCATACATAAACAAATGTATTGTTTATTGAATTAAAAGCACTGAATTGGATCAGCAGTGCCTTTTGATCCTTTGTGGAAACAACAGAGTGGATTACGTCCATAAAGCACACAGGCCTAGGAAAGAAGACTGTGTCACATGAATAAAACTAGTTTTATTATAAATTATAGTTAGTTTCTACATTAACGAGACAGTTTTCATAAGATACAGCTGATCATAATCTCAAAAAACAGGTGAATGCAAGTGTTTAGCAATGGAAATCTATGCAAACACAGCCAAGATAAGTGTGGAAAACAGTTCCCAGTGCTGCCTCTTAAGCTTCTTGTGAAGAATTAAATCCATAGAGCATTACATCCCTTATTATTAATAAAGGAATCAATTATCACACACCATCAATTTACTATTCATATTCACTGTATAATGCTTCACAGGTTTAATAACCATGAAAGGTATGTGAGGAATTTTAAAAAAGAATAACTTTTTTTTAATTCCATGGTATTTCAGTTATCTAACAAAACCAAATTTTTCATAACAAAAATTAACATAAATTCAAATGAAGGTTTTTGTCCCGATTCTTTTTAGGTTCTGCCTAAAGAGATTTTATCAGTTATTAGAGAAACCTCTTGAGCTTCTATGTTTCATTTAATTTTATTTGTGGCATTTATATCCTGCCTTGAATAAAATAAGGAGACTGTAAAATGTATAAATTGCAAAATGTATGAGTTGATTTTGTTTCTCTATATTTTTAAGTATGCAGATAAAAACAAACTAAAGTGATATATAATCAGGGACAGGCAGAAGATAAATCAGGATCTGTTGGCAGTACTTTGGGTGATTTGATTGGCAAGGATTTTTGGATTCAAATTTTCTTTTAATAACAGTAGCAACTGCTTAATTTTAAAATCCATTAAATTATATTTCTGGAAGCTCAATATAGCTAGAAATGGACCTTAATTTTCCAGGACTGTAAGACCCTTTCTGTTAAAGCACGGGTGTCAAACTTGGAGTGTCACGTTGCTATCATGTGATGTATTGGTTTTCCCCTTTGTGAAGCTGGGATGGGCGTGGCCTGCGCATGACGCATCCAACCCGCGGGCTGCCAGTTTGACATCCCTGTGTTAAAGGGTCACCAAGCAGGATTTTCAGAACTGCAATGCCATCCTTCCATCTGTTCATTTCCATTATTAAATGCTTTAATTATGTTGCTATTTAAAATCACACTTTTCATTGCATCTATCTATCTATCACCTGTCATTCCTGCTTTCTTATAATAATTATAAAATTATTTTTATTCTAAAATAAAATTATTAATTTTCTTATTAATTATGGAAACTAGTGTATAATTCCAAAATGCTCTGGATTTTGCATCATCTAGCATTGTTGCAACTTAGGTGCGCTTAAAGAAAAAGAAAATAGCATTATTTTACTTCTCTTGCCCTTAAATCTATTTAGCTGCTGCTATAGAATATAATGCTGCTCTCCAAATAAGTGATGAATAGAAGATGAATTGCTTATTAAACAAACACCAGTACAAACCCCAGGAGATTAAACAATTATAGAGAACCCTCCACTTTTGTAGATACCAAGTATATTAGAAGAGATAACCTCAGGCTAACATCGTAACTTTTATTTGGTGATTGGTGATGAGAGAGTCAGTTTGATATAGTGTTAAGGCACCAGGCTAGTAATTGAATAGGGGGAGTTTGAGTTTCTCTTAGGGACAAACCCAGTTTTGGGCCAGTTACTCTATTTCAGGTCAGGGAAGGGTACAATGGCAAACCAAGTCTGAAAATCTTGCCAAGAAAACTCCAGGGTCTAGTCCAGCTAATCACTAGGAGCGAAGACGAACTCATAAGCACCAATCTCCCTACCCAAACCCTCTAAATCAGAGTTCCCCAATCTTTGTGGCTTTGTGGACCACCTGGGAGGGAGAGAAGATGGTTCCGCATGAGCAGTGAAAAAGCATGTGCACATGCAGCTCCACCATTTGTGTGCCCGCTGCTCATGCAAATGGAAAACATCTGATGCTTGTACAGGTGGGGATGTGTGCATCCCCCGCCACTTCTGTGGACCACTTCCAAATGGCTCAAGGCCCGGAAATAGGCCACAGTCTGAGGATTGGAGACCCCTGCTCTAAATAACCTTTTGATAGCCATCTTCTTTCTTTTGAGGTACACATTTGAAATGGATAAGGTTAAAAAAATATCTCCTGAACAGGTTATATAATAGCATTTCCAAATGACCCCATCTAAGATTGTTAGATTACAATGCCCACTCTCCTCAACATATTTAGAAGGTACAAATTGTGGTATAACACTGCATTTTCTTGACATAACATACGGTTAGTATATTTGTCTTGTATCAAGAATTTGTGAACTGTATTTTGGATATTTTTGGAATTTGGATATTTTTGTCTCTACCAGTAATTGCAAATAAAAAAGTTTTACTGCAAAGCCACCAAATTCCTTATGTGTCCAATCATACTTGGGCAATAAAAAAATTCTGTTCTGTTCTATCTATTCCAGGCCTATTGGTTCTCCAGTTCTAAAACAGTTTTGTTGCACTTGTGATTTCATGTACTGATTTTATATTTTTTACTAGCACTGCCTGCCAGAAATGTTTATTGTCTGTGGTAGTTAACCAAGCAAACAAATAAACAATAGAAGTGCATTAAAATTATATACAATAGGAAAATATTTTGTATACAGTGGGTGGGAGAAAGTTCTTCAACACATCCATGAGATAACTATTCTTTTCTTATTATAAATTAGCTGTCTTTTGTTAAATAGTAAAATAGCTTGCTGACTGAATGTCAAAGTTTCTGAGATCATCAGCACACAACTGAATCAACATGTATTACAAGTCTTCCACACCTCTGTAAGCAGGCGGGTTCAGAAACCAAATAAATAACAAACAAAATACATACTAAAAAATGAAAATCAAGCTTCTTTCAAATATGTTGAAGCACCAGTCAGGAAGGGCCTCAGTATTCACTGTGTGCTTCTGTTGAAGCTATGTACTCTTGTTGATCATGTAATTAAAGATTAAAGGGTAGTGAAGTGAATTGTAGCACAGCGCACGTTAATTTTATCTTGCAATCATAGTTGACCAGCCCACATTTGCTTTCATTGAGTTTACTGAAATCTGAGGTGCTTGAAGATAGCATTTCCCAGCTGAAAAAAATAAGTTTAGAATAAGTTGCTTGTATTTAGGATTCTTCTTTCCTCCTATCAAATATACTTGCCAAGGAGACATTGGGAAAGGAAAGAACGTTTAAGTAGTGTAGGTATGGATGTGTTAATGAGGTCACAAAATAAAATTGTGTTCATTAATTCTTCCAGCATGTGAGAAAGGAAAGGTATATTTAATATATTAAAAATGAAGCAGGGCTTAATTTGCATCATTCAGATAAATGGGAGCACTGCAAAAGTGAAAGTGACCAGAAGTTTGTCATTGTAGATGAATATTCTATAATTTGGATAATGACACTTAATCCCACTACCTGACACATGGCAATTGCTGGAAGGTCTTCTCTTCCAATTAAAAATCTCTTAACTCTGTAGGGATTGTACGAGGTAGCTTCAGCTCCAGGGTCAAAAACTGGATGGTCACTTGGCTTGATGGTAGTCCTTGCTTGTGTTGAAAAAAAACCCCTGCAGTTTCTATTGTTTTACAAATTAATGCAATAGAATCTGCTTTAATTTCTTTTTTTTCAAAGCAATTTCCTAAGTGGGTGCACAGTTCTTGCACCTACCTTATTTATGATTTGACCAAGGGGATTGAGAGAGTGTACAATCTTTCACTGAACAATCATATTCCAGGCATCTACAGAGTGTCTGGCTTCTCCTAATAAAATATGGAAAGGAAGAATATGAAGCATTGTTCCCAAATCCCATGGGACTTAAAACAAGTTTGGTAAACATGTGTAGCTTGTGTGAGGAAGCCTAAGATTCAGTTTTTGGCTAGGGAGGCAAAACGATCTAATGTAAATGTGATGTACCTCTTTTCATCAAGGTCTCATGTTCCACAAAGCACTTTGTTTCACTACAGAGACAGGCTCTGACACAGCATTTATCTATCTCCCCCTCCTGTAAGAACTCCCTCAGTGAAGGGAAATCAGAGATTACATCACTCTGTCAAATTCTACAAGACTGACAGCTGTCATACACTTGGGTCTCTTCTTTTCCTGCCAAGTCCTAGCCAAATGTCTCAATTGCTTAGGCAGGAGCAAATGGCTTTAGTTACTCTTGTAGTGCCTTTAGTGCAATTAGTAAGGAAACGCCTCCATTCCCTACAATAGAAAATTCTTAAATCATGCTATTATTGGACAAAACATGGCAGCTAGCATTTGAATGAATATATAAAAGCAAAAATCAAATTTTGTGCACTAGTAACAGAAAGAAATGGAAGTGAAAATGAGCTGCTTAAAGATGAATAGATGGTGCTTGTAAATTTAAATTGGCTCATTTCCACTTCTTCAATTTAATGCAGTAGATTCACAAAGATACAGAATGCTTTTCTTCTAAATATTATTAAAAAGAACCTAGAAAGGTAGCAGCTCTATCAAGGAAGTCTAGTACCAAAAATAAATAAAAGTTCTTCCACTCTGTGCAAAGTGTTACTTGAATGCCTTGTGCACCTTGTCTTAGAACAGTGGAGCTGATATTACCTGTAGATGGTACATTTCCCAGAAAATCTAGGAAGTATCTTATATTGAGTTATTATTATTTTTTGTTGCAGATCCTGAGTAATGTTAATGATCTTTATGCACCAGAATGATATCCTCAAGTCCCAGGCCTCTTTGTGCCTAATGAATATTATTTAGTTTTAGCAAGAGATTTCCCCAGCACACTAGAAGACAGAGTTTAAATGCATTTAGGTTTACCAGCAAGATGGTGATTGGATTCTCCTCAAATTTTTCAATTATTGGGATTTTTTCAAAATGCATTTTAACTGCTTGCTTTTCTAAACGAACTTGATGTCTTCCTCAGTATGACTGCTGATCTGGCTGGCTGGATCTTGGTTGATATATGAATTGTGGAGTGGGGAATCAGTCTGCATTCTGCCTTTCCTCAGTTATATATAGCACCCCTTTGTTTATATTTACATTAGCACAACAACCCTAGGAGGCAGGCTAGACTGAAAGAAAATCACAGGCCCAAATTGTTCCCAGTCCAATACCTTAACCAATGATAATTGATTCTCATCTAAAAGTGTCCAGGAATCAACAACGAAAAAGGCTGGATCAGAATAAAGACTTACTTAGTTCAGCTTTCTCTTCCAGAAGTGCAGCTGCAGGCAATAGATTGGTGGCCAGCAGGTATAGTTAACATGGAGGGGTGGGAAGGTTATGAAAAGTTTGGTAGCTAGGAAGAGAATACCTAATTGGAGATGCTGCATGTGAACAAGGCCAGAATTTTATGTTTTTTTGCTTTCTCTCATTTTTTTTTTTTTGAAGGGGACATTTTAAAAACAAAGTTAGGCATTTTTCTTAGCTTGCACTGGAGACTTCATGGATTTCCAAAATGGGGCTGATATTTAGGCAAAAGAAATTCTGGGGCACACAAAGAAGTCCAAATCACTCCTATTACAAGTCTCTGGAAATCCCACAAAAAGGCCGAAGCATGCTGCCTTCAATAGCAAACAAGCCACATCAACATCATAACTAATTGGCAGCCATTGATAGCCTTATTCTTTGCCTAATATGTCTAATCAATACCCTTTTCAGATCATCAGCCCTCATTCCTTTTTTTTTTTGCCAAGGCATTCTGTAAATTCACTAGGTATTCTGTGAAATGCTTTTGATTGCCTGCCAATAGTGTTCACTAGGTGACACCTACAATCTATTATTCGTTTATGAGAAAAGAAAGCCCCCTTCCTATATATTTTCTCCACACCATGTTAAAATTTACCGTATATACTCGAGTATAAGCCGACCCGAATATAAGCCGAGGCACCTAATTTTACCACAAAAAACTGGGAAAAACTATTGACTCGAGTATAAGCCGAGGGTGGGAAATGAGGCAGCTACTGGTCAATGTAAAAAATAAAGATAGAGCCAAGTAAAATAACATGAATATTTATTTGAACGAAAAACATTTCCCTACATTTCTTGTGGGCAGAAGGTGGACCCCTATGTTTCCTTGAAAACACCTCCCAATATTTATTAGAGTGACTTCTCTCCCCAGAAGAAAGGTCGGCTGTTTAACAATCCCGTCAGCTAAATCCTATCGAGTCAAAGGGGCCAGTCAATGGGGCTAGGATGAATTCTGGGTCACCAGGGACCCTTTTTTTGTGCCCGTTCCCCAACCAGGGCGGGCCAAGCAGCCGCTCTTTTAGCGGCTCTGGAATGGATGTTGAGGTAACCCGAAGAGGCAGCCTCTTTTCAACTCCCCCGCCCCTTTTTTTTAAACGCGTCCTGCCGGGCGGCGACAGGGACGCGGACACCAAAAGCGGCGCCCCGTTCTTCTCCGCTTTTATTTTATTTTAGTATTCAATCGGCAGCAGAGGCTCGAGCCTTCTGGGGCGCCGGGAAAAGGAGCCGAGGAGCTGCAGCAACGTTGCAAGAGAGCCGAAAAGAGGGGTGGGGGGGGGAGAGAAGCAAAAAAGAAGAAGAAGCAGCAAGCTTTCCAGCCGACTTCGGTGTGGCGCGAGAATCCGATCCACCGCCTCCTTCCCCCGGCCGACAGGGCTGAACTGCCGCGCTGCACCACCACTTCCCAAAACAGATTTCCAGACTTGGAAGCAGCCCGCCACGAAAGGAGGAGGAGGAGGAGGAAGCGAAGGCGCCGGCTGCTCCTGCTGCTGTTCGCTCTCCGCCCCTTCCAGCGCCTTGACGCAGAGCGAGAGAGCAGAGAAAGGAACGCGCCGTCCGACCGGCTGTGTGTGTGTTTGTGGTGGGGTCTCGTCCCAGCCACCCACCCACTCGCTCCCTTTCCTCTTCGGAGCGTGGGCTGATCTTAGAAGCCGCGCTGTCCCGGCGGGGCCGTCGCCTCCTCCTCTTCCTCCACGCTCGCTCCTCTTGCACGCCCTCAACCCCCATCCCCACCCTCTCCGCGTGAAGGTCACCTCCTCCTCTTCCAGGCGGCGGCGGCGGCTCGGCGGGCGCCACAGCCGGCAGCTCCGCTTCCTCCCACCTTCCTCCTTGCTAAAGGGCCAAAGTCGGCTCCCCGCCCGCCGCTGGGACCGAGCCAAGCAGTCGCAGTCCAGCGAGCGGTGGCGACATGCCGGCGCCACTCCGCTTTCACCGTTCGGCTGGACTGCGACCGCTTGGCTCGTCCGCAGTAACTCCGCCAGGCTGTGCCGCGAAGAAACCATTTAAAAGCCCGCCAGGCTTTCTTTCTTCTCCTCCGTGCTTCAAGTTGGGCTTTTAAATGGTTTCTTGGCGGCACAGCCTGGCGGAGTTACTGCGGACCCGAGCCAAGCGGTCGCAGTCCAGCGAGCGGTGAAAGCGACATGCCGGCGCCGCTCCGCTTTCACCGCTCGGCTGACTGCGACCGGCTTGGCTCGGGTCGCAGTAACTCCGCCAGGCTGTGCGCGAAGAAACCATTTAAAAGCCCAACTTCTGAAGCACGGAGGAGAAGAAAGCCTGGCGGGCTTTTAAATGGTTTCTTCGCACAGCCTGGCGGAGTTACTGCGACCCGAGCAAGCGGTCGCAGTCCAGCGAGCGGTGAAAGCGACATGCGGCGCCGCTCGCTTTCACCGTTCGGCTGGACTGCGACCGGCTTGGCTCGGGTCGCAGTAACTCCCGCCAGGCTGTGCCAAGAAACCATTTAAAAGCCCAACTTCTGAAGCACGGAGGAGAAGAAAGCCCTGGCGGGCTTTTAAATGGTTTCTTCGGCACAGCCTGGCGAGTTACTGCGGACCCGAGCAAGCGGTCCCAGTCAGCCGAGCGGTGAAAGCGACATGCGGCGCCGCTCCGCTTTCACCGCTCGGCTGACTGCGACCGCTTGGCTCGTCCGCAGTAACTCCGCCAGGCTGTGCCAAGAAACCATTTAAAAGCCCAACTTCTGAAGCACGGAGGAGAAGAGAAAGCCCTGGCGGGCTTTTAAATGGTTTCTTCGCGGCACAGCCTGGCGGAGTTACTGCGGACCCGAGCAAGCGGTCCCAGTCCAGCCGAGCGGTGGCGGGCGGCGCCGCTCCGCTTTCACCGTTCGGCTGGACTGCGACCGGCTTGGCTCAGGTCCGCGCGGCGAACTGCTCAGCCTTGGGCAAATCCCGCCGGACGATCTCGCCGCCTCTTTGGCGTCTCCTGTGCGGGGTTCCCGAAGTACATCAAGACGTAGACTCGAGTATAAGCCGAGGGGGCGCTTTTCAGCACAAAAAACGTGCTGAAAAACTCGGCTTATACTCGAGTATATACGGTATATAGTTTTTGTTATGTTGTAGGCTGCGGTAGGCAAGAACAGACAGCATAGATACAACAGCATTTATTGACTCAACTGGAACTGAGGAAAAGCAAGCAAATGCCTGTAATTTATACTCTAGGCCTACAGGGCCTTAACCAATCATAATCCTTGAAAAAGCCCGCCCAAATATGAATGTTCTAAGTTTCCCTCCAAAACAGTTGAAGTTAGCAGTTAGGGTCATCTAAAGGTTAGTTTAACTTTAGCAGGGCTTAACACAACTATATATATTCAATACATAACAGTTTTCTCAACCTTGCACATCCCTCTTTTTTTTAATTATTATTTTTTTTAAAAAAACCCAAATGCTATAATTTGTGAGGAAAATAATACCAAAACTGAACCCTCCATTCTCATTCCTTATGGCCTAGAGAGAATTGTAGGTTTGAAAGAAAAGTTTGCACATGTCTTCATATAAATGCCAGTGACATTTTAAAAAAGAAAATTCTTCTCAGAGATATAGGAAGAATTAGGAATCAAGATTGGCAGGGGTTGGAATCTAGATGAGGGAGACAACTGACAAAACCTGTATTGTGACATTTTAAGGCAAATTTTGCCTCTTACATGATGTGTGACATCATGACCCAGGTACAAAGAGGCAGAGAGCTCTTGCATCACATGAAAACAGACATTTCCTCATTGTGGAAACTGAAGCCTATGCTAGGAATATGATTTGAGATTGTACTTAGGGGCTACAATCTGTTTCTTTTACCATCAAGTCATTTATTTTCAGTTATTCTGATCTGCCCTACAGGGAAGGGACCTTAAATTGTTCAAAAGAAAGGCAGGATACGGATGTATACGGTGAAGAAATCCAGATATAGAACTGCATTGCTAAAGTGAGTATTAAATGAATTGTTTTTCACAACTCGTGAAGGGGTTGGGCAAACCTGGACATAAGTTGCAACAGTGGGACTTTTTTCCCAAATAAGATTGGGCTGTAAATGAATGTTTATTATTCTAACTGAGTTTTATTGCCTAGGATTCATATGGTCACAGATTAGATCTATGGTGGTTTTACATTACATTGATTTCAGCCGGTCTTGTCCAAACCATGCAGGGCAGAACAATTCCACATTGTCCTCTGGAGTCTTCCAAGCTTGAATGTTCCAAGAAATCCAATGGCCAGATGACAATAGACAGGCAGGATGTAGAAAAGTTAATTCACAGCTCCATCTTTTTACTGGCATCTCAGATTCTAATATAAGGAAGAACCAGCTTTGATGGGGTTGCTAGAAGGTGAACAAAGGACTTCCATCTGCCTTACATTTGCTATAGCAGATCCACCCTCTGCAAAGTTGCAAGCTTTTTTTCTTGCAAAATATTCATAGCAAGAGGTGTAATTTTTCACTTGTTCTTCTAATATAGATTATTAATGCATAGCCAGGGCTGGGATATCTCTGATACAGCAGATTCCTTGAATTAAACTCCCAGAATCCCTAATGGAGTAGAATGCTGAGAATGATTGTTCAGCAGCACCATAAAATGTCACATGTCATCTAGTTCTATATACAGCACTCTTAAAATGGATTCCCCAAATAGATGCAAAGAAGTTGGCAGTCATTTCATAAAATTTAATTTTGAAATCATGTAGGAGTTGCCTGCCTGTTGAAGTGAAAATAGAGAAATCGTATCTATGGGGAATGTGCTTCAATCAGAGCAGACACCTCTACTTATAGGCATTATTAAGTGAATGTAATAAAGTATTCCATCAAGCATGTGTAACTGTGTCTATGTATGGACATAGGCGTAGGTGTAGGCATAGGCATAGTTGTAGAAAGATAAATAAATGATAGCTTAGATTAGATAGATAGATAGATAGATAGATAGATAGATAGATAGATAGATAGATAGATAGATAATCTGGTTATGTTAGTTGTCAGTTTCCTACTCTGAAAAATCTGAACTACCCTGGATCAGACATGCTACCACTTGATTTCCTGAATTATATTGTTACAATGGACTGAAGCTATTTTTCTAAATGTCACTCAGCACAGAAGTTTGTGGAGTTTCATTTTTATTTGACGATGAAAAGTAAAGGTTCTTGAAATATCAGAGTTTAAGGTACTTTTGTGTATATTGAAGCTCTGTAAAAAATAACTTGGGCTGAATAATACCATCATACTGTCATTTTTATATTATTTTATTATATTGTTTATTGTACAGAGTCACTTAGGTCAGGGGTCACCAACCTTTTGGACCCCAGGGACCACTAAATTCATAATTTTAAATCCCGTGGATCACTAATATGATCTGCTCAATGACTGGCTGGGTGGGCATGGCTAGGTGTCATGTGACTGGGTGGGCATGGCCAAATTGATGTCACTCATGTCGAGTGGCGCCTCGCCGACCTCTTCTCGCCCCTCTTCTCCCAGCCACTCCTCGCCTGCCTTCCCGGGCTCCTTAGGGCCCCAACAGGAAGCAGTTGTTGGAGCTAAGCAGACACCATGAGAAAGAGTTGGCAAAACAGCTCAGTTCAAATTGGATCTGATTGAGAAGGAGGCTCAGCAGAAGCACCTCACTGAGGACTACAAGCATAGGCTTTTCAAGCAGAGGAAGATCTGTGGGAGTGTAAGGTCAGGTACCGGTGCCTGGAGGCTCAGCGGGCTGAGATGGTCAGCCAGTTCCAAGCCATGATACAATCCCACTGGAACAAGACCTTCCAACTCTTTGCCACCAGTGGCACTTCCCTCCAGCCTTCGCCCAAAGCCCTGCACTAGGAGACCCCAAGTTTGAATTTCTGCCCCCCCCTCCGACCCAGACAAAAAGACCCCAAAGGGGGAGACTCTCTGCAGTAAAACAAGCATTCATTGCACGTATCCAGCCCAGGGGCCATAGTTTGAGGACCCATGATTTAGTGGAATATAAAAAATGCAAATAATTTTTCTGGGGACCACCAAAATTTTCTCACAAACTACCAGTTGGAGACCGCTGACTTAGGTGAGATGAGCGATATAGAAATTTGATCAATCAATAAATAACCTTATCACACAATGAGGCTTGATGATGTTATGAAGACAATTTGTTAAAACCATACTATATTTTCTTCACTTACTGGAGGAATCCTTTAAAAAAAATTGACCTTTTTCTTACTTAATGAAGTATCATTTAACTAAATTTAACTTGGAATTATCCCTATATTTCTTCCAAATTAGTTTGGAAGGAATATAGGGATATATATTCCTATATTCCTTCCAAAATATTTATTCCATATATATCCGTCAGTCTGTCAGTCTGTCTATCTATATCTATACACAGACACAGAGGGAGAGGGAGAGGGGAGGGGGAGGGAGAGGGAGTGGGGGGGGAGAGAGAGAACACTGGAAAGACAATTATTACTCTTCCGTCTTTTCCTGCCCTGCCTATGACTACCTCTGTAATTATTGATGGATTTATCCATATACTGTTTAGAAAATTATTCCCATCCTCTGTTGCTTTTCATCAGAAAGAAAAAAAAGAAGAAGAAATAGATTATATTATGAAGAAAAAACAGATAAGGGAAAAGGAGAGAAGCATGCATTGGAATTCTCACCAGATCAGATTTCTGTCCTGTGGCCCTTTCATGTTGGAAGAAAATGGTCACACATACCACACACGCCATGTATGTGGTATGTAATTGATAAGAACCTTGTGCTAATATAAGTATGAAAATGTTCTATTGATATAAGCTGTCAAAGTTTACCTCTGTTGTTGATTTGGAGTTACAGTAATTCTACAGTATTCTATCTTTCTGTCTGTATTCATAACAGCTCCTCCATTATCTGTAAAGCATTAGAGAAAAGGCAGGAAGAACCATCCTAAACTATCCTCTGACTGACTCTCGTTTCAAATCAGGTTCTAAAATGTAGCAATTTTATGAAATACCATGCTCATAAAGCCAATCAGCATCAGTCTCAGGAGCATATAAAGAGATTGTATAATGTGTTACTTGAAATAGATTCTGAAAGGGACTTGGTAAAGGACTGTATGATAAAGTGGGCACAAAATTTTCAGGAGCCAATATTATTGGAAACGTGGGAAAGAATTTGGGTTAGAAATGTTAAATTCACGCAGGCACAGAATCTGAGGGAAAATTTTTATAAAATGTTTTATAGATGGCATCTAGATCCTAAAAAATTATCGTGTATGTATCCAGAAATGCAAGCAAAATGTTGGAGATGTAATTGTGATGACGCTACATATTTTCACATTTGGTGGACTTGTAAGGACATAAAGGCCTTTTGGATAAAAATTTGGTGGATTTTACAAAATGTTCTGAAAAAGAAGATAAAGTTCCTGCCGCAATTTTTCTTGTTGGGAATTATTACGGATTGTACAGTAATTGAGACTAAATTGATTTTAAATCTAATAACTGCAGCAAGATTACTAATAGGACAATATTGGAAGAAAAAAGAAGTACCAACAATACAAGAATGGATATTGAAAGTTGCCAATTTGGCTGAGATGGCGAAGATATCAGCCTTTTTGAAAGACAATACGCAAGAAAGATACTTAAAGGAATGGAAAAAATGGATTGACTATATTCAACGAGATATCAGACTAAGAGTTATCAGACTGTTTTGAATGATTATGATGTATTATTTTGATTGCTTTTGGGGAAGTTAGGAATTGATGATTGTAGGGTATAATTAAGTTGGGACGAAAATTTTTAGCATATGTTTGTTTTATTTTAACTATACCTTGTGCTCGTTCCGGGAAGTCGGGGAGGGTTGCGAAGGGAGGGGGGAGGAGGGGGGGAAAGGGGGAAAAAAAATTTTGTAAAACTTTTTGAATTAAAAAAAAAAAAAAAAAAAGCCAATCAGCATGAATGTAAGCTTCTAGCCCTTAAGTTAGGATTTAGTGGTGGGAATAAAAATTCTCTCATCACCAGGACAATGCACAGACAGAGATCAGCAGAAGGCATTCATTGAAGTATTTGTGCATATACTTTAACTTCTTTACTGAGTGAAAATGACAGGTCTCATATACACATAATCACGGCTTGCTTTTTGAATTGTCATCAGCAAAACTTAAAGTCAATTCAAATTAAATAATCCTGCTAAGTGTGCTAACTTTGTTAAAAATACATGAAAAAGAATACTCTGGAGAGGAATGCAGAAAGAAGAAAATTTGCAAACAGTTATCTTAACTGAGAAGGCTTTTTTCCCCTTCTAACTCTGGATTACAAAACACAACACTCACTTTGTTAATACTTTTATCACTCTGTTTTGATCCTCTTGGAAACCTTGTAGAAAATAAGGATGAATAGATTCACCTTGATGAGTTTCCAGGTCAGTTTGTAATTGATCATATAAACAGCCCCGTAAAAATCATTCAGCATGATGATCCTCACAATTTTTGTTTATTTTTATTTTTTGGTTTGGAAAAAAAAAGATTTGGGGCCTTTTTTCCTTGGATTACAAAACAAAAAGTTAATGTTGCACAGAATCAAAATTTATGTATTTATTCCTTTATTTATTTGTCTACTATGTACCCCACACAATCAAATAACTCTCATGACTCACATAGAATATAAAGGTAAGTGTAAAGGTTCCCCTCACACATACGTGCTAGTCGTTGCCGACTCTAGGGGGCGGTGCTCATCTCCGTTTCAAAGCCGAAGAGCCAGCGCTGTCTGAAGACGTCTCCATGGTCATGTGGCCGGCATGACTCAATGCCAAAGGCGGACAGAACGCTATTACCTTCCCACCAAAGGTGCTCCCTATTTTTCTACTTGCATTTTTTACGTGCTTTCGAACTGGTAGGTTGGCAGAAGCTAGGACAAGTAACGGGAGCTCACCCCGTTATGCAGGACTAGGGATTCGAACTGATGAACTGCCAACCTTTCGATCAACAAGCTCAGTGTCTTACCCACTAAGCCACCGCGTCCCTATACATAGAATATAAAATAAGTTAAACCAGCCATAATTAAAATCCCAACTGTGTTCAAATTCAAATGTGTTGTTGCCCTAAAAGATTGCCAAGCTTTGTCTCAAAATATACAACTAAATTTAAAAAAACAGTATTGAATAATTGACCATCTAGTTTCGTAGCTAATGCATTTATTATAGGCAGGGCTGCCACCAGTGAGTGTTTGAGCCACTAAGATGATGTCTATGGCAGTTTGTGATCCCTTAAGTCAGCTACAGTTATGTCAGAATAGTTTTCAAATAAATTGACCTTGTATGTGAAAAAATTCATTTGGTGAAGCTGGTGAGTTGGGGTGTTCTGTGACCCAACTTTACATTTCTTTTTTGTATTTTTCACATCTTGAGATATGAGAAGGTGAGTGTATGTTTTTATGGGTACAGTGGAATCTTCGCTGCACCCGTAAGAATGAACAAAACTGAGTTCATGAACATTTGCAGTCATGGAAAATAATTTTTGAGGCAATGATTGAATTATTTTTCAAAAGGAAGAGAACTGAGCAAGTCAAACATTAATAATAAAAACAATCTGGAAATCAGCATTATTTTTGCTTTATAAGAACTTTCTTAGGGGAAGCGGGAGAAGGGGCTCAGATGCCAGGGGAATCAGTTGGAATTACTTGTCACTTTCTTGTGCCTGTAATTGAAAGCACAGCTGGCTACATGCTTTTAAGTTCCTATCGTTATGAAAGCTTGTTCTTAAAAGAATCTATCCACCCACATTTTTATATTATTATTTTGTCTCACACAGTCCATGCATTTCAGATTTGTATGCTATCCATAAAAGAAAACAGAGGAGGTCAAGATGAAAAGCTCTGTTTATGCTTGGGTGGCACAGGTAAAATTTAACACATTTACCACTTAAAATCCAGCATACAATTCACTGTCTCCACTTCTCTTTGTGATGGTTTATCTATCAAACTATAGCCATCACATTTTGCACTGAATCATGTTTTATTAGTTTATTTTTATTAAATGTTAACAGTAGATAGAGAGGCATGAGAGAGAGAGAGAGAGAGAGAGAGAAATATGAAAAGTAACTAATGTTATAAATCTCCAATAGATGGCAGTACTGACAGACTAGAAATTCTGCCACCTTCTTTAGCATCTGTTTTTTCCCCCCCACTTCTGTTGGTGGGAAATTGCTGTGAGAAAGGTTGGCTTGCTATTGTTCATGAAATTGCAGCCTACAGTGAATATTCATCAATGCATTTTAAGCAACACACCATGATTGAATTTTGACAGCCAAGAGTCCCTCCAATTGAAATTTACCACTGAATGCCAGCTGTTTTTGGTGGCAACTTGTTGACAAGAATACTGAGCCAAAAAATGTAAAGATGGTGAAGCAAGAAGCAGTGATTTGTGCTGTTAAGCTTGGAGTTTCACAGGAACACATGGGTTACATTATTGATGTTCTTCAATGATGGAAGGTTTGTGGAAGAGGAGTTGGCAGAGATTAAAGTTTAAAGAATTGAAATTTGACAGTAATTATTATCACACTATGAGAATATTAGAAATTTCTTCCCAGCATTGTGACATGAGCCCATCTTTCTGGCTCAGAAATGAAGCATTGCTGCATAGAATATATAACAAAGATTTACTTGTGGGGGGAAAAATTTGGAACCTATGCAGGAAATCTCATGGTTACAGATATGGGACATAGAGGGTTGCTGATGGTGTTACATGGATTTCTTTGAACTAAAAGAACTCAGAGCTCCACATGGCAACACGCAAAACTTTAAAACAATGATTAAACAAAGTACAAGAAGGAAACTTGGCCACACTGTGCCAATACTAGATCTCACCCATCATGAGACATCTAAAACAGTGGTCACCAACCGGTGGTCCGCAGACCACTGGTGGTCTGTGAGAAAATTTTGGTGGTCCGCAGAGAAATCATTGCATTTCTCTCGAGGAGCCCAGGCAAGGTTTCCTCCACCGCTTCATCTTTCAAGGAGTGCTCGCTGAAGCGGCACAGGAAACTTTGGCTGGGCTCCTCAAGAGACGAGAGTTTGCAGGGGGCTGATGTAGCATCTGCAATGGACAGCAAAGCCAGGGTTGACTCCATCTGCTTCTCCCTGCTGTAGTGCTTCCTGGACATGGTTTACCACTCCGAGCCCCAAGCACTCTAAACCCCATGCGCCCCCTCATCAGTCCCCTGCAGCATCTCCCCTCCAGCCGGCAGGTCGAACCCAGCGCCGGCTCTTATATACCAAGCCGAGCCCTTCATCTACTTCAAGCCATCCCCATCTGGGGACCCCACAAAGCCCTCTTCACCCCTTCCATCCTTCTGCCCCCAGCCAGCCTTTTGGATGAGGTGGAAATACTGGATCTTCAGAGGTTGGATGGCTACGATCGGGGAAAAAAGGAAGAAGAGCAGCAGTGATTCTAGGAGGAGGAGGAAATCTCCTCCTCCTCCTCCTGGAGGTATCTTTGAGGTATCTGCCCGACTTTTCCCCACAAAACCGACTGGCTCTTTCTCCTTCTTTCCCTGTGGCTCATTTTTTGGGGAAAAAAGACTCCTTCTTCTCTTTGTACCCAGCTGGGGCTTTCCAAAGCTGGCTTTTCCAGCATTAGCTGCCCAAATCCCCTCTGACTGTAATTTTTTAAAATTATTATTATTTACATCAGCCGTCCCTTTCCGTACTTCTCCGTTTTTCTCATTGATTTTTCCTCCCCAATCATTACTTTCCCAAATCCTTCATTTGTTTCCAACCTGCTTTTTTTTGCCTGTGTGATTTAAAAACAAAGATTTAGAAACACCGGGCTTTAAAGACTTCTCTTTGTATTGGATTGGTGGATAAAGTCCCAGGCATGAATATGCCTATACATTTAAAATGGGAATGAGTAGAAATTCTTAAAAAGAATTTAGCATAAAGCGGGGAACTGAGATTTGTTAACTTTGCTTTCTTTGCTACATTGCCTTGATTATGTTGTGCAAGAAATAATGATGCACCGGTTAAGATTCTAGGTTGATGCTGATTAAATTTAAAATAGGACATTATGAACAGAGTACTGTAATATAGGGAAGAAATGATAAAATGGAAAAAAACTGTAGTACACTCTGGATGCTGTTTACCATTCTGAGCCCCAAGCAATAGGAGACAAGGGCTGCCTTGATGCCACCAGCTGGTGCAAATATACCACAGCGAAGGCAGAATGCTGATGCCATGTAAATGCAAGTAGCACTTTGCTCCCACACCTTCCAGCCATCACCACCACCACTTCAGACCGCTTGGGCCACCACCACCCCACCCGTAATAGCACCATTTTCTTGTTCCGGCCAGCAAGGGCTGCGCTCCTTTTTGCATGTTGCACCACCTGCATAGTTGCACATTGCACATGCCACCCCCTATGGCAGAGATTTCCAGCCCCACCATGGCCCGGTCCCATATTCCAGAGCTGTGGTAGTCACAAGACAGGCCCTTTGGTCATCCCGCATCAGGTCCTCCACCCGGATACAGCGGCCTTCCAGGCAGCAGGTAGCTCCCCTGCAGGCCAGTGCACCGGATGGAGGACCTGCTCCGGGATGACCAAAGGGCCAGTCTTGTGACTATCACAGCTCTGAAATATGGGACCGACTTTTCCACCAACATCAGCAAGCCGCCTGTCTTCTTTTTCCTTCACTCAGATTGACCAAGCTTCTTGAGAGAAGGAGCATAAAAGAGGTTTCCAGGCTCTGTGCCTGGATCAGGCACTTTCTCTCGGGCCTCCCACCTGAAGGCCTCGCAGAAGCAGACAGGTAGGCCCGAAAGGTGGCTGAGCCTCCCCGCCACAGTGGTCCACGGGATTTAAAATTATGAGTTTGGTGAACCCTGAGGTCCAAAAGGTTGGAGACCCCTGATCTAAAAGACAATTATGAAGTTGTTACCTCATTTACCTTACAGTGCAGGCTTGGCACCATGCACCTTCTACTTTTTCCATCAATTGAAAGAACATCTTTGTGGGCATCCGTTTGACCTAAATGAAGAAGTGAGAAGCACTGTTAGGACCTAAAGAGTATGGAATTCTTTTGTGTCACCTTTAGCAATCTTGTCATCATTGGCAGAAGCCTGGTGATTATATGGAGAAATAGACATAGGTAACCTAACAGCTCATTTCAAGGATTATTCTCCTGCTTCATGTATTAAAATGTCCTTATTTAAATTAACGAAGGTGAAAGCAATATTCAATCCTCATGTGAGTGTATGCGTATATTGATGCTTTTCTGTCGTGTCCCACTCCTCCACTGACGACCGGGTCAGGGAAATCCGAATCAGGCATGCCTCTGCAGCTCTGCCAAAGTCCTAGCAAAGTTCTCAAGGCAGGCAGGAGACCAGAAAGTGACTTCAGCAAGATATGTTAGAATTTGCCTGACTCAGAGAATGCCAGAAAGCAGATCCTTTATATAGGCCATGGGGTGTGGCTCCATGACTCAGCACTTATCCAGGCTGCTCCTCCCTTCCTTCTGTCGCCTCCGCCTATCAAGTCTTCTGAAGCGAGGGTCACTCCAGTCTGCAGCTGTTGGCAATTGACCTTCCTCAGGCTCACATGCTGTGGGGGAGGGGGGGTTCTAGTTGCTCCGTTTGCCTGGGCATGGAGCCAGAGCTGTGGGCTGGAGGTACTTCTTCCTCCTCAGCCTGTCTGGGCATGGAGCCAGGGCTGGGGCCGGGAGGCATACTAGGACATTCCTCAGCATTCGGAAGCAGATAAGAAGGCCCCGGCTGCGGTGAAAGCGGGCGAGACACAACACTTTTCTTTCTCTTGTTTTTGACCTACAGAGATATAGATTCACATTCTCTGTATCTATAATCACTATTTTTAATGACTAACAGCACTGTCCTACATCAGACTATTCAGAAATGCTATTGATACTGCTCCAAAGAAAATCATTTCATAAGTGAAATGATGGTAGGAATATACTGTATATCCGACTGTGGTGTTAATTCTGGGAATTATTTTCATAAGAGAAACTCACATGGGTTACATGTTACCTTTGCTTTGCTTATTACCCTTTGCCTCTACATGACTGTGTGACAAATTCCACTGTCGGTGTGCTCTCATGTTCACAGCTTCGTGCTCAGTTGTTAAATGTGGCAATTAAGAAAATGAAAAATCCTGCTTGCAATGCGTGTGTGAGGGATTATTTTACCTCATCCCCTTGGATGAATTCTGCCAAAGGAAATGCTAGTTTACTTGCTTTGAAATAATGCAAGAACCGAGAACATCAAGCAGCCATTTTTGTGCACAATCCCCCAGCATCACGGTAGATCTCTCTCGATCTCTCGATCTCTCTCTCTCTCCCTCCCACCCTCCCTCTCTCCTTTCTCCCTCCCTCTCTGCCACCTCTTTCTCCCCACCCCCGTCTTTCTCTGTTTCTGTGTGTGTATGTGAGAGAGAGAGAGAAAGAGAGAGAAAGGAAGGGAGGGTTAGGGGAGAAAGAAAGGAAGGGAGAGGAGAGGAGAGAGGGGAGGGGAGGGAAAAGAGCAAGGGAGAGGGGGAGTGGAGAAGAGAGAGGGAGAAAAAAAAGAATACAAGTCAGATTTTATTTGTGACTCATGTTTGAGGTGCCAAAATTTCCCTCAGGTAAAAATCTGTAATCTCATCAAAGAGGAAAGCCAAATAGAATTCTTTTCTATCACTACAAGCTACATTTTCAGAGAAGAACCACCATGAATATAATTGGAATTCCATTAATATAAATGTTCAGAGGCTTTATTTTCTCGAATTACTGCAAATTATGGAAGCATTAGCTTGAGTGAAAGTAGAGGCAAAGGCCTTTTACCTCCCACTAGCTGATGTAAGCAATTGGGCATGTCTATAAAATAGTTTGTGGCATGTGCTTACTCTTAATAACACTGCTTTCAGCAAAGAGCAAATTCTTTCTAATTGCTCAAGTTTCAGCCCATTTAATCTTCATAAGCGCTTGCTGACATTCAACACGTTGTCTTCCTAAACAAAAGTCAAATATGTTAATTAAAAATTACTTCAGGTATTTTTGAATAGGTTCTGTTTTCACACTTAAGCTTTTCTTAAAGTCGGGATAGATATTCAAAGGCTGGCTAATATATACCTGTTACAATGCAGGAGGAGTGAAGATTTAAAACCTCCAGAATGGACCCTTCCCATCCTTCCATCCAGCCCACAAATTCCACAATGTAGAAGATAATTGCAATAGGTTGCACAGTCGGACTGAAAATCCTACTTCCTTTGTAGAGTTTTTAGCATTTCTGCTTAAGACTTCTCCCGTCTGGGAAAATTGAAAGGTAGGTTCTGGGAAACCTCCTGCCCCGAATTTAACAACTTTTGTTTCAATCCTGCAATTTAAAAATCAATTGGATAACTGTGTGGTTTTGCATAGGGGCAATGCGTGAATGAAAAATTCCCTTAGTGAACCAATGAAGCCCAATCTCAAGATGTAAAAAGGAGGCTATTGGGAAAAGTGATATATGATAAAAACAAAGAAGAGTGACCACCATTGCTCATATGGAATCCCAGCCAAAACCAATACAGTGAGTCTAACTAAACTACTGCATTTCCCCAAAATTGAGACCCACCTAGAAAATAAGTCCTAACATGATTTTTCAGGATGCTTGTAATATAAGCCCTACCCCAAAAATAAGCCCCAGTTAAGATAGTTAAGATAGTTAAGATTGAAGGGATGCGGTGGCTCAGGGGCTAGGACGTTGAGCTTGTCGATCGAAAGGTCGGCAGCTCAGCGGTTCGAATCCCTAGTGCTGCCGTGTAACGGGGTGAGCTTGTCCCAGCTTCTGCCAACCTAGCAGTTTCGAAAGCATATAAAAATGCAAGTAGAAAAAATAGGGACCACCTTTGGTGGGAAAGTAACAGCGTTCTGTGCGCCTTTGGCGTTGAGTCATGCCGGCCACATGACCACGGAGACGTCTTTGGACAGCGCTGGCTCTTCGGCTTTGAAACGGAGATGAGCACGGCCCCCTAGAGTCAGCAACGACTAGCACGTATGTGCGAGGGAACCTTTACCTTTTTAAGATAGTCAGCCAGATGGACGCTGTTGTGTCTTGCCCGCTCTCACAGCAGCCGGGGCCTTCTTATCTGCTCCCGAACACGGAGGAATGTATGCCTCCCGGCCCCAGTCCTGGCTCCATGCCCAGACAAGCTGAAGACGAGGGGGCACCTCCCGGTCCCAGCCCTGGCTCCATGCCCAAGCAGGCTGCAGAGGAGGGAGCACCCCCCGGCCCCAGCCCTGGCTCCATGCCCAGGCAAACGGAGCAGCTAGACCCCTCCCCCTCCTCCACAGCATGTGAGCCTGAGGAAAGTTTATTTCCAACAGCTGCTGATTGGAGTGACCCTCACATCAGAAGATTGGATAGGCGGAGGCAACAGAAGGAAGGGAGGGGCAGGCCTTAATGAGTGCTGAGTCATGGAGCCACACCCCATGGCCTATATAAAGGATCTGCTTTCTGGCAGTCTCTGAGTCAGGCAAAGTTGAACTTATCTTGCTGAAGTCACTTTCTGGTCTCCTGCCTGCCTTGAGGACTTTGCTAGGACTTTGGGCAGAGCTGCAGAGGCAAGCCTGATTCGGATTTCCCTGACCCGGCCGTCAGCGGAGGAGTGGGACACGACAGACGCATTTGTATTCATGTGTGTGAATACTATGTATAACACATATTCCTTGCAGTGAGGAAAGTTGAAGAGAGATTAATTATTTTTTTAATTGCAAAAACCTATGTACTACTTGTCCATTTGACCAGATTCTGGGCCTCTTGTTTGGATGTTGAAGGCAGGACTTTTTTATTCCTCTTCTTCCTTCCCCTTTTCCTACACACTGATCCTAAACACTGATTTGTTAGAAAATGGCAATTAAATGAAAGCCAGTTCCTTTGATGTCTTTTTCCTATGAGAGCAATAAAGGTAGTCCTTGAGTTATGGCCATATTTGAGCCCAGAATTTCTGTTACTAAGCCAGACAGTTGTTAATTGAGTTTTGTCACACTTTACGACCTTTCTTGCCATAGTTGTTAGGTGAATCACTGTAGTTGTTAAGTCAGTAACACGGTTGTTAAGTGAATCTGGCTTCCCATTGACTTTGCTTGTCAGAAGGTTGCAAAAAGTGATCACATGATCCTGAAACATTGCAACTGTCATGAATACATGCCAGTTGCCAAGTATTTGAATTATGATCATGTGACCATGGGGATGCTGTAACAGTTGTTAGTGTGAAAAACAGTCATAAGTCACTTTTTTCAGTAACTTGGAATGTTCACTAAACAAACTGTTGTAAATCGAGGACTACCTTATGCAGAATCAGAGAGGCATTTCCTTGTTTGTTTTTTTGCTTTTTAAAAAAATCAACTAGTATTTTGCCACATCTTTTTTAGCTTCCTGAGCCTAACTTTTATTTCCTAAATGTTGTCTTGGTGAAAGAGTTTTGGAAGCAAGTGAAATATGTCAGCTTTAATGGCAGGTCAACAGAAAGGGATTAGTATGAACAGCACCCGCATTCTGTCAATCATGTTGCATTTGCACTTGATAATAAATAATAGAACTGTGTGAAGTTAACCTTCTCCTGCATAAAAATGCCCTGATAAATATAAATCCTTCCCTTTTGCCTACTAAATTTAAATCAGAGTATAACAAATTCTAGGCAATCTCCTATCCAGGTATGGAGAGGATCCAAATCTCTTTTGCTTTAGGAAGGATATAGTCTCATATGCTTTCAAACTGTGTCCTCATATAGTTCCCTGATTGGAGAGTCTCTGTACAAAAATAAATAGAATATTTACATTTTGCAGTGATAATGTTTTTTTAAAAAGTTGAATTGATAACTATGCTTTAAACTCAGGCATGTCATCTATTTTTTTTAAAAAAGGAGGGTGCCTGTTTGTGGCCCAGTAGTTTTCAAATTTATCAAGCAATTATGAACATTTGTAATTGTAATTATGAACAATTGTAATTACTATGTGCATTTGTTCTTCAGTTTTCTCCTTCTGAAGAAGAGATTTTTCTACTTTGTTCTTATTCACGATAATGTGTCTGTCTGTTTGTCTGTCCGCCTCCACCCACCCCGCTCTCTCTTCCTCTCTCTGTATGTTGTAGCTTTCCTTGTTCTTCCAAGAGGAATATGGGGCATCTTCCCTTTATGACACATCTCTCAGTTTCCACTAAAAGTCCCCTGGTTGACCTCACTTCTCAATGCAGAAAGGCCCCATTGATCTTGCTCCTGCATAACGATTTAATGGAAATATGTGCCATCATGAAGAATAGAGGAGTGTTCTTGGATTCCCATAGGTACTAGAGATATTTTAAAGGTAGACATTTTACACAAACAATAATCAAAACAATTATACATTGATGTCTTTTCTAAAAAGAAAAGAAGAAAATAAAACTGGAAAAACCCAAAGCATTCATTATTACACTTACAATGTAACTAATGTGAAAATGAATCAAGGTCTTACATCTATGAAGAGAGAAGTTCCCAAGCTGTTATCCTATTAATACCGTATTTTTTGGTGTATAAGATCCACCGGAGTATAAGACACACCTTAATTTTGGGGGAGGAAAACAAGAATTCTACCTCTGCCTACCAACTCCCTGATCTCCGGACCTTTCGACGCGAGCTGAAAACATTTCTGTTTCATCGTGCAGGACTGGCCTAATGGTTTTAAAGGTTTTTTTTATTGGTTTTAATTGGTCCAGCCAACTTTTAATGTTTGCTTTTAAATTGGTTTTAACTTTTATATTGACTGTTTTATTTTGGCTGTAAACCGCCCTGAGTCCTTCGGGAGAAGGGCGGTATAGAAATTTAAATAATAAATAAATAAAATAAAATAAAATAAATAAATAAATAAATACGGTGGCACTGCTTTAAGCTGCCCTCCTCCTCCTCCTCCTCCTGCAAGCAAGAGGTGTCTCAGAGACTCGGCTGGGAAAGAGGGCGTCAATTACTGAGAAGTTTTTTTCCAGAAAACTTATCAGGGTGCTCCTGCGATCCACAGGAACTACTCGCTTTCCCCGAAGAGACCCCTCACATGCTGTGCGGGGAGGATCGGGGCACAGCCTAAGGAGCGAGCCTCTTTGGGATGGTCTGGAGGTGGGGGAATCTGCCCCGCAGCTTTGACGAACAAGACAGGCCCCATGGTTCTCAGCTGCTTCCCCCTCTGGCCACCCAGCAGGCAGCTCAGGGCAGACAATGGCCCCAATGACTTCACTCCCCAGCAATGTGAGGAGCTGCCTCCGCCACCGCCTAAGCCCTTTCTGTACCTGGGAGCCCCTAAGGCAAAACGTCTATCATGTCCCACTCCCCCTCCGACGACCAGGTCTAGGAAGTCCGTATCAGGCATGGCAACGAAGCCTCTGCAGCTTTGCCAAATTCCTCCGAGGTTTCTCAGGGCAGGCAGGAGTCCAAGTTGTGACTTCAGCAAACTAGATGAGACTTTGCTTGACTCAAGTTTGCTTGACTCAAGCAGGTTCTTTATATAGGCTGTGGGGTGTGGCTCCATGACTCAGCATTTATCCAGGCCTGATCCTCCCTTCTGCTGGTGTTGCCTCTCAGATCTCCGGAAGCGAAGATCCTCCCACTTTGAATTGTCTTCTGCTGTCTGAGAAAGGGAGGGGTCAGAAGGAGTAGGCCCGAGTAATTCCAATCCATGGCTGACTTCCTCTGATGGCTGAGCCAAAGGAACACACGCCGTATGAGTGAGGTTTGTTTGTTCATTCCTGACATCCTGTCCGGGCATGGGGCCAGGGCCGGAGGCTGGAGGCCTGACAGGCCGTTCATCTTCATTATCAGACTCAGAGTCTGATAGCAGGCCCGGGAGGAGACCGGAGGGGCCCGGCTGAGGAGAGGAGGGAGGACGAGGCACAACAACGTCCGTCCTTTACAGTACTGCTGCCCGTTGGCCCAATGCAATTCACAGAGCCGCGTTTCAGGTGACGGCTGGTTTCCCTCCAATGTGCTTTGTTGAACCAGCAAGGAAAGCATTTTCAGGTGGCAACGCCAGCCGCACTTTTTGCATTCAGGGAGGAAAGCGCTTTGAATAGTGTAGCAGGGAATGGGGATAGGGTGGGGGGGGTTGATCGGTCGTTTGAAGGGGAAGGGGAAGCTGCACCTGGATAAAATCTCCACCATCAAGTGGGTCTCGGAGGACTTGGCTCACTACTTCTACAAGAGAAACGGGGGAGGACGCAGGCTGACAGGTGGAAGAGGGGTACCTTCCAGCACGACACCGGCTTTGGCGCTTTCCTCAGTGAAAGCCCTCTGCAAAGACTGCATGGTGGAGAGGTGCTGGGTGCTGTGGCTGAAGAGCCAGCTTAGCGAATACTACAAAGCCATCTGCAACCTCCTCAAAACAGCTTGATGGTGGAGATCTTATCCGGGGCAGCCTGAGGGGGGGAGGGGCAGAGGGCCAAAGCATCAGAATCCCCAGCTCCTCCGCCTCTCCTCCTCCAACACCAACCACGGTGTTTGCAGTTAAGAGCATGCATCTTCCTCCTCCCCTTCAAACAATCTGAAAATGCTTTCCTCCCTGGTTCCTTTGTGTAGCATAGCAGGAATGGGGGCTGACAGGTTGTTGTCCACCGAAGCCGCCGGGCAGATTCCCCTGCCCCCAGACCATCCCGAAGAGGCTCGTTCCTCAGGCTGTGCCCCAACCCAGATCCCCTCCGTCTGGAACCACCCAAAAATGCGACGTGCAAAGGTCGAAAATGTCCAAAGGGTGGGGACTGGTGGGTGGGTGGGGCTACATTTGACGTATAAGGCGCACCCAGATTTTCACCCTCTTTTGGGGGGGGGGGTAAAAAGATGCATCTTATACACCAAAAAATACGGTATACGCATAGATTTAGTTCTTTACCTCAATACTATTGTAAATCTATAATTATGCATTTTATTTCTATTTACTTCTTCAATGAGATTTATTTACCCATGAACTTGATGATTGGGGAAGATTGTGCTGACTATTCAAACTCTCTTCCAATTTATTAAATGCTGATGCAAAAATATTTTTGGCATGTAGTTATCATTACTGTTATCCAGTAATCATGGATAACAGGATTATCCATGCTGTTCAATCTGGCTTCATAATGCTTTGCTAGAAGTCTGCTCAAAGATCAGTAATATTCTGGATATTCATTAAGAAATAGGGAAGTCAGTGGCATTGGTTTCATTACATGCCAAAAGGGTCTTTGATATCATAGATTTGAAAAAATTGAAGTAAGTTTTGCTTTTATACATAAGTCTTCCTTTTTTAATAACTGGATCCATATTCAGTTATTAACAGAATACGCCCTTGCTACAATTATATTTTCATCTATTAATCTGTCTCAGGGAACTGGTCAACGATGTATTTTAATTTAATACTGGAACAACTGACCTGTTTTATTTTAAAAATTGTGGATATTTCAAGTGTAAAAATAGCTGGAATTGAACACAATATATGCTGATGATACATTCTGCTTTCTTGATAATTATATAGATATATTGACATTGTTTAAAACGATGGTAATTTATAAAATTATTTAATTCATTGAAGTAACTCCTATACTTCTTAAATGCTATAATGTTTTTTGAAAACATAATATACATTTTTCTATTTTTGTTTGCATTATTTAAATATTTGGGAGTAATTATTCTTAGGACACTTTCTTCATTTGCAGATATAGATTGTGCATTTGTACATTTATGATAATTGCTCTAGTGTCATAGACCAACACCACATAATTTTATTAATTTTTTATCTTAAATTATAACAGTGTGAATTTAATATCTGTTACTCACGGGTCCCTCCCAATTGTCCATTTCTGTTTTATATCTGAAAGTATTAGACCATCTTGTCATGCAATCTTTAGTCTATTCTTCTTCTGTTTCAAATCATAACAAAGGGTTTTGCTATTGCATGTTCATCAGTTGTACATAATTCAATTTCAAATTCTGTTTTGTGTTTTACAATTCCAATTATCTTTTTATCATTATTAAATCTTTCTTTTAACTCAGCATATGAAAGCTGTTGAAAACTATGTCCTTCTGCAGTCTATAATTCTTTGCCTTCATCTTAACTTCTCCATCCTTCTGTATTTAAAAATCTTGATATATTAGCCATTTCTCCCTAGGTGCTGTTTCTCTTCTATAAAGTTCCAAGGTCAATAAAGGTATCTTCGGACATATCCCAAGCTTATATATATATTTCATACTTTCAGTATGGCACTTCTCAAATAATGATTTTAAAAATCTACATTAACTTTAATTTTATAGTACCATCACAAAATGCCAACCAAAGCTCAGGATATTTTCCTCTAGTTCTAATATTCTTCTATTTCCCAGCAAAATGCATCTTTCATCCAAACTAAACAACAGATTGTAAAATACAACTTAAAGTCAGACAATCCTAATCTTTCCCTATTTCTTGCATCTTGCAGAATTTTATATTTAACACTTGGTTTCTTACTTTGCTATACTAATCTGGATAAATATTCATTCATCAATCTTTTTCATACCTGCTGCCTACTTGAAATAATGTTTTAAAGAGTCGAACTCATGTTAGAAATATAAAATGGGTGATGCAACAAATATATCATTGGCTTTTCTCATTTTGAATTAATATCAGTAAATGTATTTATTCGGTATTACAATAAAATTGATGAAGTGAATGTAGCTTTAAATTGAATAACCATATACAAAAAGTTACAGATTAATCAAGTTTTGGGGGAATAATCACTGCAAAGAAACTTTATTAACATAAATGAGTGAGAAATCACTGAACATGCATGCTTCAAAAAGCTTCAAGCTAATTCAGTTGGTCTCAACACATTAGGTTTTTAACATATGACAATTGTTAACTGATAACATATTTGTAATCTGCCTCACATCTAACCTGTATTTTCATAATCAACATGTCTTCCCCTCCCTTCCCCTCCCCCCCATCTCATCTCACTTTAAATCCTACATCAGTTTAGCTTCTTTCTGAATCTGATGAAGGCAGCTGTAACTCATAACAGCTTATGCCTTCCAATAAAATTTGTTAGTCTCTTTCTGATTTTTCCAAAGCAATTTTCCAAAAAGATTTTGGATTGCCAGTATGTTTCACTCAATCAATCAATCAGAATAGAGCTGGAAGGGACCTTGGAGGTCTTCTAGTCCAACTCCTTGCTCAAGCAAGAGAACCTATACCATTTCAGACAGGTAACTGTCCCATCTTTTCTTAGTGATGAATCTTTTCTTTCTTCATCCAGCAATGAAGCACCCACAACTTCTGAAGACAAGCTGTTCTACTGGTTAGTTGTTCTCACTGTTAGGAAGTTTCTCCTTAATTCCAGGTTGCTTCTCTCCTTGATTCGTTTCCATCCATTGTTTCTTGTTTTGTCTTCTGGTGCTTTGGAAAATAAGTTGACCCCCCTCTTCTTTGTGGCAGCCCCTGAGATATTGGAATATTGCTGTCATGTCACCCCTAAGAATACTTTTGTATTCCCTTTCTGCTTATAAAATGGTCCTTTGTCAGGGTAATGAAAATCAATATTATTGCATGCCATCAAAATGTCACGGTGCATCTGAACATTAGTCTGAATGATTTCCTATATGTAATGTTTTACTTGAAGGTTTCCTCCCTTTTCTCCCTCCCCTCTTTTTTTCTTTTTATACATCAAAGTAACGGATTTTTTAAAACAACAACCACCCAGCATTCAGGATTTTTTTTTTTAAAAAAAACCTTTATGTTATCAATACCAAGCTTTATTTTCTCTCTTTCTCAAAGATAAAAAGTATTCTGTGAAAAAAAAGAAGCAGGGATTGTGATAGTCAGGGATGGGTTCTACTTACCTTTACTACCAGCTCGCAACGGGAGCACGCACACTTCTGCGCATGCGCAGATCGTCAATTATGACATCTGGGCAGGTGGGTGGAGCCTCCTGCCGCTTTTACCACCTGTTCTAAAGAACTGGACAGAACCGGGAGCAACCCACCACTGGTGATAGTGATAGAGAAGTCAGTTTATCCTTGAGTGACTTGTTTTTTGTTTTTTGTTTTTTGAAGGGTGGGAAACGAGTATGGAGAAAAGTTTCCCACTGATGTTTGCCAATGCTGGAAACTATCAAGTAATGAGTAAGCCATTAACTGGACTGATAGTTAGGGTGAGTTCAACTGTTCCACAGATCACGCAATGCTGCCCCATCAACATTATTGGAAATGGGATCCCAAGACATAAGAAAAGTTTGCTTTGGCAGCATTTTTTGATGAACAGGGCAAAATGAGCCAGAAATTATCTTCTAGTGCTGCATTATAATTAATAGGCATGAAGTGATCCTAACAATAAACTCATGCTTGGAGACCATGTTTAACTAATCCAGCATTTTCTTTAGAGGAATGATAGCCAATTGCAAAATGCAGGAAATGAGCTGGCCCAGGATAAGTGGAATATGGTCTCCTGGCTCTGTCCATCATCCTGCCTGTTTGTATGTATCACATTCCTCATAGCAATATGACTATCATATATCCCTATCATTTTTTTCTTTCTAAGAAAAGGAATTCAGCCCACTGAGTCTCATTAAGATTTAATGAGTATAGTAATTTCTTAGGTTGAATAAAGAGACTTTTATGTCTAGCATTTCATTGCTCATCTCTGAACTTTCATTTTCCTCTTTTTATTACCTCTTTGTCTTGCCAAATATTTGTTGCATTTATGCAATGCTATATAGATTTGCATTTTGCAAATTTTCATGTCCAACATGAAGCTTCTGTTTCTATGCCTCTTGTGCAATTGAATGATTTTCCCTTGGGGCTGGGAGCTCATAAAGCCACCATATGTAACGTAATCCGCAAGAGAGAGAAGATGTTCTTTTTGTTTGGTTTGGTTATTATATTGAAATGCATAAAATCATGAACCTCCCTGGGTTAAAAAAAATGAAATTATTTCCATGTGGATGAGTTTTGTAATGTGCGCAGAAGGAGACTGTTCATGCATCAGTGGTTGTTATTATGCTGAAAATATTCCTTGTTTTTACTGCAGATAATCTTTTGTAGAGTCGAGATGGGAAGAACCTTAGTGTAAGTATGGTGAAGAATTTATGAATCTAATTTTTCTTTGCCAGACAAGTGTATCTCCAGTATTTTTAAAGCTCGCAGTCTGTTTCTGTTAGTTTCCTTCCTTCTTTCTTTAAACTGCAGGATATTAGGTTTGACAGCTTGCTAGTGTTTATTGGTGTAAGAATAACAATAGCAACCACCCTAATCACTATTAATAGTAATAATAATAACGGCAGTAATAGCAGTCACAGCATTTATTATTTCTAGGACATTTTCAGAAACATTCGTGAAACAGGTCTCTACCTGAGGTTTTTAAGGAAGAGCAGAAAGAAAATAAGGAGCATTCATGCCATGTTTTTCAGAGATTACCTGGAAATCGAATCCCAGTGGAGGTATGGCCCAGTACATATTGCTTGACTGAAATTCTTATCAGCCTTAGCCAGCAAGGCCAGGGACAAACAATATGTGATGAATAATAGGATTTGGAGGAAGCACATACAGTCCTAGGATTTAGCAATAGCAATAGCATTTGGACTTAGGTACTGCTCCACAGTGCTTTACAGCCCTCTCTAAGCAGTTTACAGGGTCAGCATATTGTCCCCCAAAATCTGGGTCTTCATTTTACTGACCTCAGAAGGATGGAAACCAGTGTCATCCTTGAGCAGGTCAAGATTGAACTCCTGGCAATGAACACAGTGGTGGGTTGCTACCGGTTTTCCCCGGGAGGCTCCACTCACCCACCTGGACGCTTCTGCACATGCGCAGAAGCGTATGCACGAGCGAAGCGGTAGCGATGGGATTTGAAACCCACTACTGAGTGAACAGTGACTTAGCTTGCAAAACTGCATTCTAACCACTGCGCCACCACTGCTCTTCATGGTTAAAATGGCTTGGAGAGAATTGGGAGGGAACACAAGTTACTTCTGTCACCTAAAATTATCTTCTGCCCCAAACACCCACTTTCTTCTGGATGATTCCAAGATTTGCAAGGGAAATAATCTGCAAGCAAAAGGAAGAAATAAGTTAAAGAGGCAAAAAGAGGCGGGGGGTATCCTTTTAGCTTTCCAAAGGCCCATGAAGACTTGGCTTTTTCTCCAACTATTGGGCTAAAAGGGGAGGGGGGGGTTGATCTATAAGGATTTTGATCGGGCACTGGGGGTGGGGAAGGATGCCTTTGTTTTGAATTATGTTTTATGGATCGTTATGAATCGCTTTGTATGAGATACTTGGCCATGTAACTCATGAAGGTAAATAAATAAATGCAGAGCTAAATTTTACTATATCCAAACTCTAGACAGATCATAAAGGTGCCCATAAAGCTGGCAAAAAGACAGGCCAAGAAGATAAACCTACTATATATATTTGCAGGTAAACCACGAGTTTTAGGTTCCAAAATACACCCCCAAAATTGGGTTTGGAATGGATAATCCACAAAAAGGCTTATCCAAGAGTGTATGCAAATAGTACCAGTTTACTTCTTTAAATTGTTTATTTTTGCAGACAAGCCCATCCCATTGGCTTAAGGCTGTGTATTGTCAGGCACTGTGATTTCTGAACATGTCTTACTGTGAACCTGGGCATTGTGGCTTATTGAACAGATCATGGTTTGCCTAAGTTTAACTCACAGAATCATCTATTGTAATGTCCTTCCTGTTAAAGACTACTTCAGCTTTAATTGCAATAATACTAGAGCAACTAATAGATTTAAACTTAATGTCAACCGCTTTAATCTAGTTTGCAGAAAATATGACTTCTGTAACAGAATCATCAGTGCTTGGAATACTTTACCTGACTCTGTGGTCTCTTCTCATAATCCTAAAAGCTTTAACCAAAAACTTTCTACTATTGACCTCACCCCATTCCTAAGAGGACCATAAGGGGCGTGCATAAGCGCACAAACGTGCCTACCGTTCCTGTCCTATTGTTTTTCGTTTCTTCTTCCTATATATATATATATATGCTTATACCTCCTTATATTTACTCATATATGTGTTTATATACTATATAATCTTTTTTGTATGATACCTACATATATTGTTGTGACAAAATAAATAAATAAAATAAATAAAAAATAATAAATGGTTAATGCACATCATGTCTTAACATGTTAAATGAAATCAGCAATTGAGCTGAAGTCAGATATGGTTCAGAGCTGGGTTTCAGCAGGTTCTGACCTGTTCTGGAGAACCAGTAGTGGAAATTTTGAGTAGTTTGAAGAACCGGTAGTAAAAATTCTGAATGGCCTCGCCCCCATCTATTTTCTGCCTCCTGAGTCCCAGCTGATCGGGAGGAAATGGGGATTTTGCAGTAACCTTTCCCTGGAGTGGAGTGGGAATGGAGATTTTACAGTATCCTTCCCCTGCCATGTCCACCAAGCCATGCCCACCAAGCCACACCCACAGAGTGTAGTAAAAAATATTTGAAACCCACTACTGATATGGTTGTACTTAAGCAAATCTACAAAAATCAATGGAACCTCAATTAGTTTTGACTGGTTCTTCCAAACCTGTGTGTTTCTGTTTTCCAATTTATTTGTTTTCTTGCATTGTGCCATCAATTTAATGGAGAATGCAGGGATATTTCACACAGCAAACAAAGGCAGAATAATATTTTTTTTTACACTGGCTATATCTAATGATATTAATGAAAGAAACTGCATCTAACTATGTTGAGTTCTGGTAGAACATAAGTATAGTATCTGCCATGACTCAGTTTCAAAGGAATGGAAGCTAAGTGCAAATTGAAAAATAATCAACCAAAATGCAGCATAGGAGATCAAGATTTGAAGCACATGAATTTCATGCATTTTGAAAAAATGTTCACCTGAAACTATTTTTTCTCCAGTAGAGCATTTTCAAAGTCATTGCTTCACCTTTCTCCTCTAAAGTATTGGAGGAAAAGATCCTTTATTTATTATTAAGGCATGGAAATATCTGCACCATAATTATATATTTGAGAAGTATAAAAGCTCAGTCAAAATTATTTTGTGCTAAATATAAAAATGAAATGGCCATCAAAATACTCAGAAAGAAAATTTCCTTAGTATTAATAAAAATCAGCATTTAGATAATCAAGTTCTTAGACAAAATATACTATGTATTTTTTATTTTGTAAATGCCAATGGATTTTACAATGCATCAACTTTTTCTGTATAATTTATGTACATTTAGTGTGTGTGTGTGTGTGTGTGTGTGAGAGAGAGAGAGAGAGACAGACAGACAGATAGAAGTGGGGGGGAGAAAAGTTAAAATAAGCAGAGAAAAACAATTTTCAATGAATTCTGGAAACTATTCACTGTAACAGAAGGGAGGCAGGAATACATGTGTGAAAGGTTATGACAAATGTCATATATAATGCATACAGGAGGAAATCTTTTTAAAAACTGTCTTCATAACAAAGTATACCTTACTGAAAAATGTAAAAGAAAATTACTAACGCATTATTAAAGGTCTTGTTCAAATGACTGTGAAATTATCAGAACAGAAAAGTTTATTGTTTGTCATTGAGGAACTGCAGTGTGGCAAGAACTAGTCTTGGCATGCAATTCTCTGATTGCAAATCATGGAGTCCTGGGCCATTTACATCACAAAAATGGGCATTTCTTTTCAATCTTCTCCTATATAAAACATTTCCAGGCTGTAGTAAAGAAATCCATTGTGGAAGGGACTATGTTAAATATTTCTCTCCGGCCCGAATTGGCTGAATTCCACCACTGGAAAGACTCCAATCTCTTTGGTACAATCTAAAGAAAGGGTGACAATGCTTAGATGACTCTGGGATAATTTAAGTTGCGCTAGCAACAGTGGAAGGTAGTTTGACACTGAACACCAGATATGGAGAAAGTTACCCTTTCCCCCAGTGCCAGATCAAAATCCTTATATATCAATCCCCCACTCCCATTCTAGCCCAATACTTGGAGAAAAAGCCAGGTCTTCATGGGCTTTTGGAAAGCTAAAAGCCACTCCCCTTTTTGCCTCTTTAACTTATTTCTTCCTTTTGCTTGCAGATTATTTCCCTTGGAAATCTTGGAATCATCCGGAAGAAAGTGAGTGTTTGGGGCAGAAGATAATTTCAGGTAAGAAAAGTAATTTGTGCTTCCTCCCAATTCTTTCCAAGCCATTTTAAGCGCAAAGAGCTGTGGTGGTGCAGTGGTTAAAATGCAGTACTGCAGGCTACTTCTGCTGACTGCTGGCTGCCAGCAGTTTGGCAGTTCTAATCCCATCAGCTCAAGGTTGACTCAGCCTTTCATCCTTCCCAGGTCAGTAAAATGAGGACCCAGATTGTTGGGGGGCAATAGGTTGACTCTGTAAACTGCTTAGAGTGGGCTGTAAAGCACTGTGAAGTGGTAAATAAGTCTAACTTCTATCGCTATAAGGAGTCATCCCAGTGGATTTTACTCTGCTAGTCATAGAGGATGGAGCTTATCTCCATTTCAAGGCCATTGAGCCAGCTGAGTCCAAAGACATTTCTGCGGTCATGTGGCCAGCATGACATCACAGAATACTGTTACCTTCTCACTAAAGTGGTACCTATTTATCTACTTGCATTTGCATGCTTTCAAACTGCTAGATTGGCAGGAGCTGGGGCGAGGATGGAAGTTTACCCTGTGGCATGTCATTCAAGTCTCAAACCTGGGTTGCTGGCTTTCCAGCCGACAAGCCCAGCGTCTTAACCGCTGAGCCACCATGCCACCCAAATTAGGCATAGGATTAAAAAAAAAGATGGCTCATTAGAATTAAAGAGACTGCTGAGTTGTGCAATAGAACAAATGTTTCATGGGAAAATGGAATAAGTGGGTCCAAAAATATTTTTGCCAATTTATTTTTGAGTGCTTTCCTGTTTCTCATTTCAGATAAATGATTACACCTACTCCATGGGAATATTTCCCATGGGAGTAGGGATTATATTTTCCAATATTCATGATGTCTATCTATTGAGTGTTTTCCTGGTTTACTTGATCAACAGTATTTTCTCAGAGTTAATTAATTCCAGAATCTCTTAAACGATGTCTCTTCTAATTCCCAGAGTATATATGATCTTCTGCAGCTGTATAACTGTCCTGAATTAAAATCAATTCAAGAAGCCTATAAATGCATCATTGCATAATTTTTTTGTGGTGCCACAAAAATATTTTTTGTTTTCCTACAAAAGACAACCTCTTTCAAACCAGTTTGAAACACAGATTCTGTATTAGAATAAGGAATTCTATATCCTGTACAAATGCCCATGGGTCTTTCTGGACATATATTTAGATAAATTGTATTTTTGAACGTAGAAATGCATTGCAGCTGAGAAGTCCAAATTCTGATGAACCTACCTTTTAATCTGTTTTTTTGGGGTTTTTTTGTTTGTTTAGAAGATAGAGATCAAGTTAATTTGTACTGGAATTTACAAAGAAGTTTGAATTAGTTTTGTTCAAAAGTTGAATATAAATAGATATATCATTTCTGAAACATTGGGCACAAACAAATTTGTAAGTTTTTTCCCAACTAAGCTACTATATAAAGGCATTTCTTGTTTGCAGACATGTAATATGAAAAATGAAAAAATATCTAATTAAAAATGTATTGTTGTTCAATATATAATCATTAAATTTTATCAGGTATTGGTCCCTTTGATGTTAGTTCCCAGGCTTTCATCCCTGGACAGATACACACAGATAGACATAAAGTATCTACTCTTTGACCTTCATGGTGAATAAAATCCATATTTGGAAATCATAAGATAAATACTACCCTGTGATTAATTTTATTGATATGCAAATTTCATTGTGTAAAGCTTTACAATCCATGCTTATGCATATATATGTGAGTATTTATGCATACACACACACACACACACACACACACACACACACACACACACAGAGCAATAATGAGGCCCATCTTCTTTCATTATAGATATTCAAACTGAGCTTTGCAAAGTCACATTCTTGAAGGTTGTGACTGATGCTTACAGGAATACAGCTTTGAAACAATTAATGAGCTCTGTGCCGAGGATTAAGCCTGGACAATAAAAAATAATTAGGTATTTGAAGCAAATCTTAACTGTATCAAAGCCAGGAGAAGCTCTGACATTTTACACTGCAGTTTAGAGGTAAGCAGAAAATTCTGATAATCTAGTTTGGAAATGTTTGTTTGCATAATTGTGATATAGTGTTAGTCAATGCTCTCTACATGGGGCTCCCCTTGAAGAGCACCCGGAGGCTCCAGTTAGTCCAGAATGCGGCCGCGCGGGTGATAGAGGGAGCACCGCGTTGTTCCCATATAACACCCATCCTGCGCGGCCTACACTGGCTACCGGTAGCCTTCCGGGTGCAATTCAAGGTTTTGGTTACCATCTTTAAAGCGCTCCATGGCTTAGGACCGGGATACCTTCGAGACCGCCTTCTGCCACCGGTTGCCTCCCAACGACCTGTGCGCTCCCACAGAGCGGGCCTCCTCAGGGTGCCGTCGACCAAACAATGTAGGTTGGTGACCCCCAGGGGGAGGGCCTTCTCTGTGGCAGCACCGGCCCTGTGGAACGAGCTTCCTCCGGGATTACGACAACTCCCTGACCTCCGGACTTTCAGACGTGAACTGAAGACTTTATTATTTCAACGCGCTGGACTAGCCTAAGAATAAAATGTTTTAGCTAAATTTTAACGGGTTTTTAACTGGTTTTGTATTGTTTTTAGTGATTTGGCTATGATAATATTTAGTTTTAATTGGGTTTTAAAGTTTATTTATTATACTGTCTTTTAATATGCCTGTGAACCGCCCTGAGTCCTACGGGAGAAGGTGCGGTATAAAAGTATGATTAATAAATAAATAAATAAATAAATCTGGGAATTTCACAGATATTTCCAGAGTTGTAGAATCTTCTCCTCTAAATACTCAACTTGCCTGAAGTCTTAACTTGTCCTTAAAGACTTTTCATTCTACCGAGCTCTCTTAATTCATTGCATTATAATTGTATGAAATATACACAAACAGAGCAACAAAGATGATTAGGGGACTGGAGGCTAAAACGTATAAAGAATGGTTGCTGGAATTGGGTATGTCTAGTTTAATGAAAAGAAGGACTAGGGGAGATATGATAGCAGTGTTCCAATATCTCAGGGGTTGCCACAAAGAAGAGGGAGTCAAACTATTCTCCAAAGTAGCTGAGGGTAGAACAAGAAGCAATGGGTGGAAACTAATCAAGGAGAGAAGCAACTTAGAATTAAGAAGAAATTTTCTGACAGTTAGAACAATTAACTAGAGTAACAACTTACCTCCCAAAATTGTGAATGCTCCAACACTGGAAGTTTTAAAGAAGAGATTGGACAACCATTTGTCTGAAATAGTATAGGTTTCCTGCCTAGGCAGGGGGTTCGACTAGAAGACCTTCCAACTCTGTTATTCTATTCTATAGATATATACATTATTTGAGGCTATTTTTATGATTGCATGAAACAATATAAGGTATATGTGAATGCATACTGCATTGCTTTAAAGATTTTTATTCTCATCTGTGAAACTCTTGTTTAAAAGGTGGGGGATAAATATATTGTTCTAAAAAAAATGCAGGGAAGATGCTGTTTTGAATAGTTAAATCTTTAAACCATCCTCCATCTGGGAATGTAACTTTTTAAAAAATGGGAGTGCGTGCGCGAAGCAAACTGGTGGTAATACCGGTTAAAACCCACCACTGGGAAACATGGTAGGTAGACAAAAATGGAAGACCCAGTCTGAACATCTGGCTGACTGTGTGATGAACAATAACAACAACAATAATGATAATATTCAGGGTGAAGAGGCAGCATAGAAACTTGAGACTGAGAGTGTCCTGAAGAAACTTGCTGATGGCCTGGCCTGATGTATTATGCACATCTTGTATTTGTGTGTATTATATGTTACCGTTTTCCTCTGAAAAAGACGTAACCAGAAAATAAGACCTAATGTATCTTTTGGAGCAAAAATTACTATCCTTATTTTCAGGGAAACATGGTATCTTTGAGACATCTTGGCAAAATGGTGGAATGTCAAGTAACTGGAAGAAGTCAAAAGGGGAAAAACGTAAATAGAGGAAACTATAGACCTGTCAGTTGATATTAATACTTGGGAAGATTCTAAAACAGATGGTAAACAGATCAGCCCACAAGCACCACGAAAACAACATGGCAATCATCAGAAATCAGCATGGATTTCCCTAGTAAATAGTTAATCAGCTTAATATTGTCTTACTTGTATTAGGAGTTTTGATTAGTAGCGTGTAAGAATGCTGCAGATGTCCCGAAGGTTAATTTCAGCAAAGCATTCTACAAAGTGACCTGGGACATCCTGGTTGGCAAGTTAGTTAAGTTAGGCTAAATGGCAGAACAGTTAAAAGGATGTTCATGGGTTTGAAGTGAGTTATTGAAAGGGATGCTACAGGATGCTAATCATGAGCCTTATCCTCTTCAATATTTTTATGTGATTTGAATTAAAAACATGGAGGAAATCCTTATCAAATATCATCAAATTAGGGAGGATAGCTAATGCTCCGGAAGACAAAGGGGAAAAAACCCCAATCTTGATAATATGTTGAACCCAACATTAAGAAATTTAACAGACCAATGCGAACTTCTTCAAAGTTCAAAAAAAAATCAAATGAATAGAGAAAAAAATGGAGCAATGTAATAGAGCTGCAAAAAGGCAAATGCAATGTTAGTACTACATGAAAAGAAGTACAGTTCCCAAATTAAGGGAAGCAACAAAAAGTTTCAAGAAGGATGAGCGGGTACTCAAAATTAAGAATGGTTGAAGGAAATGGGAATGCTTTGTCACGAGAAGGAAAGATTGATGTGGCATATGATAGAATTCTCCCGATACCTGGAATAATGTCACACTGTGTCATTCCAGAGTAGAGGATGTGGAATCATGAATTTGTTATAGATATTAAATGTTAGGAAGCGAACACTTTCTAACAGTCAGATAAGTTCAGCAATGAAAAGCAATGATCTAGAGGTATAGGCTAGAGGTAGTCCTCAGCTTACAACTGCAACTGAACCCACATTTTCTGTTGCTAAGTGAGATAGTAAGTAACCTTTGCCCCATCTTATGACCTTTTGTTAAGTGAGCAATAGTTGTTAAGTGAGCAACACAGTTCTAAAGTGAATAGGGGCTTCTCCATTGACTTTGCTGGTCAAAAAATTCCCAAAGTTGATCACATGATCCCAAGACACTGGAGCTGTCATAAATGCATGCCAGTTGCCGAGAGTCTGAATTTCGATCACGTGACTATGTGGATGCTGCAACCAGTTTGTGAAAAATGGTCGTAAGTCCCTTTTTTCCACTGCTGTTGTAACTTCAAATGGTCACTAAATGGATATCTTAAAATGGAGGCTAGACAACCATTTCTTGTGAGCATGGATTTTTTTGATTTTTTGGGAAAATATCTAAGAAATCATTCTTTGGACTATGATGTTGCTTGTTCGAATGCTTCTAACTTTTCTCAAATTCTTTTCACTTCATATGCCTTGTTTGCAAAGAAATTGCAACCATGTCTTCTGACAAAGGAGCAGTGAATTGTGAACCATGTTTTAAGATACCCAGGCCTATCAGACTTTAAGAATAATGCATTCACTCTTCCCTCACAGTGGTCAGGAAACACAATTTGTATTTCAGAGTAGCTTTCCTGGCATTATAAACTTGCCTGTGGGTGAATCCTTATTAAGCTTCTAAAGAACTGCCATGTTTCTTGGAACAGGATTTATCCACTGTCAGTAATAAAGAAGCAAGATTTTGATATCATAGAAGCGAAAGCTGAAGATTTGCAGGAAAAAAAAATCAATCAGTGGATGAAAATCCCCAAAGAGTTACCATCTTCAACTTAATTCAGTCAGCTTTCTAACTGGGTCAAAATGCATGTATAAATTGATCGGCTTCTCTCAATGCTTTGGACGAAGAGCAATTGACATAGTGACATACAGTCAGGTTGTGTGAATTGGTTGCATTAAGCTCCCAGGAAATATTTTTTCTTCCTTGCTATTAACAATTTCCTTTATTTCAGTAAGCTGTAATAGATACATATTTTTTAACCAAAGATGATAAAGCATTACTGGTTTTTTGCTGGTTAAAATAATTCTTATAATGAATCCAATCCAATCCAATCCAATCCAATCCAGTACAGTACAGTACAGTACAGTACAGTGCAATACGATACAATACGATATGATACGATACGATACAAAATGATACAATACAATACTCTTTGTTGGCCAAGTGTGACTGGACACATAAGGAATTTGTCTCTGGTGTTCTATTCTATTCTAAGTATACACACAAACAACAAAGTAATATAATAATAAAATACCAACATTAGAAAAATAATAGTAATACACCCCTACTACATGGGTAAATATCCTTAGACATAAGACATTGCTGTGGGAATTAGGTGTTCAGTAGAATGATGACATGAGGGAAAGGAGTGTCCAGTTGGTTTGCCATGTAATGCCCTATAGTGGCATCTTGAGGGAAGGAGTTGGACCAGTTTATGTCCAGGATGTGAGGAGTCTGTAGATATTTTGTCAGCCCTCTTTCTGGCTTGTGCAGTATACAGATCCTTGATAGAAGGCAGGCTGGTTGCAATTGTTTTTTTCTTTTCTTTTCTGCAGTCCTAACTATCCGTTGAAGTCTATACCTGTCCTGTTTGTTGCTGTACCAAAACAAGGCAGTTATAGAAGAACAAATGACAGATTCAATAATTTCTCTGTAGAATTGTGTCAGAAGTTCCTTGGGCAGTCTAAGCTTTCTGAGTTGATGCAGGAAGTATATTTTTTGTTGTGCCTTTTTAATGATGGCTCTAATGTATAGATGTATAAAATGAATAATTGCTCACCTTTTGGTAGAGTTGCCATACATTCTCTCATCTTCTTATTTTTCCGAGGGCAGCTAACACTAGAGTCACTGCTATGAGATGGGTGGCCACATAAATTATTGAAATAAATAAGACAAATAATAAACCCTATTGATTTAGTTTGTATCCGCAGTGGTTGCCTACACAACTATAGGAAAAAACCTGGACTCTTGTTAATTACAGTATTGATTGCAGGGCAAAAAATGGACAGAATAATATCTGGGACCAATTTTTTTCAGTATGTTCAGCAAAGAACGTTTTCCTGTTCAGTGATGTGACATAAATTATACATTTACTGGCTAAAGTTATAAAATAACTCCAGGAGCAGATAGTCATAAAAGATGTTATGTTTTTAAATTGATTTTTATAGGAAACATTTACATTAAAAATTAAAGAAAAATATTTGCAGATTTTAACATTTAATTTATATATGTTCTGATCTCCTTCTGAAGTAGAATATTTATAATGAATGATCGCCTTCATCTTAAAAAATGCACAATATAAACTTTATACTAATTAAGAAAAGTATCCAAATAGAAAATAGAAAAGAATCAATAAAGAATGCAACCAAAGGAGGAATTTTAATTTCTTTAAAAAGAATAAAGCACTGTTCCACTGAAAGTTTTGTAGATAATGGAATACTATTGAGGTGAGAAACCATGTGAGTCTTTCAATAAAAAAATATGCAGCTAAATAGGAAAAAATACTGAAAAAAGCAGATTTAAGCCCACACTGAGACCAACTGGACTTTACGATAGCCCTGTTTACCATGGTAGTCATTCTGGGAATGAACCCATCATAAAATGTTCAAATTCCAAATTTGCAAAATTTGGATATTTACCCCTGGCTTAACATTTCCCCCAAAGTGAGCTAATCTTCCCTAACCAATCACTCACTCACTCACTCACTCAGTCACATAAAGACATTATTTGAGAAAGCTGCCATCCCTAATGCTCCACAGAAAGATTAGTACAAGGCATGAATTACTAACATTAATCTTTAGCTGACACAACCTCACTTGTTAACTGTTCAGCAAAAGGGAGAATACAGACAGTCATAGGTTAGTGAGCACATTTAATATAATTCAGCTTCTGAAGAGTTCTGTTCCTGAAGAGAGAAAGTTCTTATGAATCTTGAGGAATTGGATCATTCCTAACTTCCATATGAAAAGAATTGGATCAGCCCAGTGGTGGAATTCAATTTTTTTTTTTACTACAGGTTCTGTGGGTGTGGCTTGGTGGGCGTGGCAGGGAAAGGATACTGCAAAATCTCCATTCCCACCCCACTCCAGGGAAAGGATACTGCAAAATCCCCATTCCCTCCCCATTCCTGGGGGAAGGATATTGCAAAATCTCCATTCCCACCCCACTCTGAGCCAGTCAGAGGCGGTATTTGCTGGTTCTCCAAACTACTCAAAATTTCCGCTCCAGAACCTGTCAGAATCTGCTGAATGTCACCCTTGGATCAGCCTTCTTATTCTGCTATGTTAATCAGTTCATAGCCATGCAGTATCTAATAAAGATATACCTATATGTAATCACAGCTGTATTTTGACAGGAAATGCACATTTAATATGTACTTAAATATGGATTTCAGTGCAAAAAATAGAACAAAACAACAAGGCATTTGCAGATGAATATGAAAATGGAATGGTATATTAACTAAAAATCCATGAAGTAACAGTCACAGAAATGAAAGGGATAGATTTGTCCAGTATTGCAGGGCATAAAGCTTCACATATCATGCCCCTGGCACTTGGTTTGATATGTGCCACAAATGCCCTTCATTTTCAAAATAAATAAATAAATAACATGTCAAAATGATCGACTGAAAATTTAATCTATAGGAATGCCCTGACTACATTTTCAAGAAAAAGCATCAGTTAAATTTTTGACCATCAGATACCGTATGTGACTTTCATATTAACAAGAATTTAACATTTGATATTATCAAAGGATTTTAGCACTTTTCTATTTCTCTTCAAAGAAAAGACAACACAAAAGATACACAACCAATATTATGAATATGAAGGGATAGTGTAAGAATTCTTCTGGATTAGACTCAGCTTCTCTATCTGAATGCCTATTACTTTTTCTTCTTGTTATTAGAAACAGAAAGAAATGGGATGAGTGATTCATTTGGCAATTTTGAGGTCCATTGGAAAAATTGAATGAAAAGTTGTCATAGTCTCAGCCACTGATGCAGAGTGCACACTTGCAAAGGATTTTAGCACTTTGGGAGGTATGAACCAGGGGTGAAATCTAATTTTTTCCCCTACCGGTTCTGTGGGTGTGGCTTAATTGGTGGGCATGGCTTGGTGGTCAGATGACTGGGTGGGCGTGGCCAATAACAATAAATAATAAAAATAATTAACAAAGTATAAAAAAGCAATAAGAGGTACCAAAAACCAACTTTCACACTTTACACACACACAACACAACACAACACAACTGACTCACACACAGTGTAAAAGCAGCTGCACTTCACACTTCACACAGCCACAAAAAGCTCAAAAACCAACTTTCACACTTTACACACACACAACTCACACACACACACACACACACAAAATGCCACATATAGCTTTCTGGTATTTTGTGTGTTTGTGTAGTTAGAGTGAAACACTACAAAAACACACCAAATCTCAGAAAGCTGCACAAATATTTTATTTTATTTTATTTTATTTTATTGTGGACTTCAAATCCCAGAGTTCCTCAGCCAGCAAAGCCAGCCAGTTGATCACCGAGGAAATAGATTAGCTGAGCGATTGATTCTGTCTGGGCTGAAACTGAAACTGCTTCCGGGCTGGAAAAAGAGCCATGCGTTCATCAGTAATCAGGTAAGTGCCTTAGAATCTCTACTCTTACTTGTAGAAAACATGTTTTCTACAAGTAAGAGTACAAGTAAGGTTCTGCTGATGAGGAACTCAGGTGAGATCGCCAGAGGAGACTTTAATTTTATTTTTTTTAAGTTTAAAGTCTCTGGCGATCTCAACTGAGGGGCGGGATCCTCAAAGGCTTTTTTTTACTTTTAAAGGCCTGTTTTGGCTGAAGCAAAACCAGCTTTTAAAAGTAAAAAAAGAACCCCTCTGCTGATATTGCGGCTTAGCAGAGGTGGGGGGCGGGGCCAGGGATTTTTGCTACTGGTCCTCCGAACCGGCAGCCGCCATCGCTACCGGGTCGCACGAGCCGGTCCGATCCGGGAGCATTTCACTCCTGGTATGAACCCAGATCTATTTCATTTTATCAATCTGAGTCTCAACCCTCTGTTGGGAAGCATCCAGACTGGCAGGGAGATGGACTAAAGCGTGGAGTTAGCTTGGAGTCGCTGCACAACCACTAAAGGCTTTGAACCAACCCCCCCCCCAACTTTTTTGAAGCTTTATCTACAGTATTTGTCCCAAGAGAAGGCTGCCAGTCTTGGAAGATTCCTGTATCATAGGCAGAACAAATAAAGTAGTTAGCTTGAATTCTGCACATGTGGGTCTAGTTTTTTTGTGCCTGACATTCTATATGGATAGCTAGTGTCATCATTTCATGCTAATGTGCTTCCACTCTGATTAATATAGTAATCTTGGTGTAAGTAACATTGATGTAAAGTTTGTTCTGATTTTATGGAATGTATTTTATCTTGCTACATTATGCTATTTGGTGCTATAATATTACTATTTTTAATTTTTTTTTTATTTGCATTTATATCCCGCCCTTCTCCGAAGACTCAGGGCGGCTTACACTATGTCAAGCAATAGTCTTCATCCTTTTGTATATTATATACAAAGTCAACTTATTGCCCCCAACAATCTGGGTCCTCATTTTACCTACCTTATAAAGGATGGAAGGCTGAGTCAACCTTGGGCCTGGTGGGACTTGAACCTGCAGTAATTGCAAGCAGCTGCTGTTAATAACAGACTGCCTTACCAGCCTGAGCCGCTATTTTATGGGGGAGGGAAACGGGAAAATTTTGGCACCAACATTTAGCTTTATATGTCCAGCCTAAAATGGACCTACTGGCTGAGGAGGCACATTTCAGTCCAACAAGCTCAATGTTCCAGATTGGCAAGGACAAGGACAAATCTAGGCTATTTTAATTGATGGGGTTTGCAAATTCTCTTTTCATTGTTATCCTCAAATGAATTGTTTATATCAGTTTGTTTCAGTTTTCCCTAGTTTGATGCCCTCTAGAACTCCCAGAATTCCTAGATTTGATACATCTGGAGAGCAGGAGATTAAGGAACATTATTTCATAAATTATATACTGTCTGTTTTGGTTCTGCAACCCAACAAGACAGATACAAACTTCAGAGGATAATTAGAACTGCAGAAAAAACAATGGCTACCAACCTGCCTTCCATTGAGGACCTGTAAACTGCACGAGTCAAAAAGAGGGCTGTGAAAATATTTATAGACCCTCACATCCTGGACATAAACTGTTTCAACTCCTATCCTCAAAATGACGCTACAGAGCACTGCACACCAGAACAACTAGACACAAGAACAGTTTTTCTGTTTTAGCTATCACTCTGCTAAACAAGTAATTGCCTCAACACTGTCAAAGTAGTTACTAAGTCTGCATTGCTATTAATCTTCTCATTGTTCCTATTAACCATCTCCTCCCACTTATGACTGTATGACTATAACTTTGTTCCTTTTATCCATAAGATTTATATTGACTGTTTCCCTATGACTATCATTAAGTGTTGTACCTTATGATTCTTGACGAATGTATCTTTTCTTTTATGTACTCCGAGTGTGTATGCACCAAGAAAAATTCCTTGTGTGTCCAATCACATTTGGGCAATAAAGAATTCTATTCTATTCTATTCTATTCTATTCTATTCTATTCTATTCTATTCTATTCGACCTATCTGGACATAGAAAATAAAGGTGACACAAAGAGCTTTTGCAGAAAATGCAATATCTTCATCTTAGGGAAAAAAATGACAAAATATATCCAGTAAGTCTTCAGTCTCTGTATTACACCTATAGAAGTAGTCCACACTTAGAGATCACAATTGTCACTGGTAATTGTATCATTAAGCACTGCAGTCACTGGTAATTGTATCATTAAGCACTGCAGTCACTAAGCAGGAAAACACGTTACTATTTACAACATGACTTCCCATTGGGTTCTTAAGTGAATCACTGCAGTTGTTAAACACATGACATCACACGACCATGACATATGATTTTACTTCTGGATTCTCCATTAACACTGCTTGCCACAGCCAGTAGTGAAGTACATACATGGCAAACATGACTATGGGACATTGAAATAGTCATAAAAGTAAAGTGGTCACAATACTACTTTTTTTTCAACACCATCAAAACTTTGAACAGTCATTAAAAGAGGCAATTGGTAACTAAGGACTATCTACCATATGTAGGAAAGTTTAAAAATCTTGGGAGGTTTCATTCATATAATAATTAAGATGTACATTGTCATTTAGTTTTTCTTACCTCAAGTATTCTGATTTTGGACCAAGCTATGCCTCCCTGTCTGTCTGTCTGTCTGTCTGTCTGTCTGTCTGTCTCTCTCTCTCTCTCTCTCTCTCTCACACACACACACACACACACACACACAAAGCTATTTGTCTTATGACATGAAGTTTACTTGTGCCATTTTATGTGTTGCCTGATAATTTTCTTTTACCTGAATTGCAAGTTGGATACCCAAAATAATGGCACTCCTGATACATTTAGATGAGATTATATTACTGACACTGTCTTTTAGAAAGGGATATTTCATATAAACCAAGTCAGTGAAGGATGTGAAGAAAATTAGGAACCTCTGAACGTAACCATGAATAGTGAAGGGAGAAGTTGCAGCGTAAAAATATACTGTAGAAGCCTATTCACAAAAACACTCAGGAGTGACTATTGTGCATAAATAACAAGGAGATGTAATGAGTTATCTTCCACAGACTAAATCATCCAGTCTTCCTAAATAACACATGCATCCTTTTCAGATGCTTCCTCCAACAGCACAGAGAGAGACAAAGGAAATCCATACATATTCTGGGGCTACCTTTAAAACCTCCTAGAGTATCTACCACAAATTTTACATTTGTATAGAAGAGGTTGATACTCAGTCAGCCAAAGACTTTTGAAGTCCCCTTCACACCTTCTGCATGACAAAGGAAAGAGTTATGGCTTTGTTTGAGCCCATTCTGGGAAGAAGGACTGGAGATGTTTTTGTTCTGGAATGATGGACTTTTAAAACCCCTTTGTGATGATATACTGCTGATCTAAATGCATTAAAGGTAAAGGTTCCCCTCTCACATATGTGCTAGTCGTTCCCAACTCTAGGGGGCCATGCTCATCTCCGTTTCAAAGCCGAAGAGCCAGCGCTGTCCAAAGACGTCTCCATGGTCATGTGGCCGGCGTGACTTAACGCCAAAGGTGCACGGAACGCTGTTACCTTCCCACCAAAGGTGCTCCTTATTTTTTCTACTTGCATTTTTACATGCTTTCAAAACTGCTAGGTTGGCAGAAGCTGGGACAAGTAAAGGGAGCTCACCCCGTTAGGTGTCACTAGGGATTCAAACCACTGAACTGCCGACCTTTCGAGCAACAAGCTCAGCATTTCTAAATGCATTAGAAATACATATTAAAGTTCCTTGAGGATCAACATTGGGATATGTGGACAACCAGCAATGCCAGATTAATTCTTCTGCTTTCATCAGAAGGAATCATTAATGTGAAGAGTCAGGAAGGGTTTGGTTTCTTTCCACTCCCCCTGACTGGAAAACAGTGAGCTATTAGAATTGGGGAAAAGTAGCAAGTACTAATTGATTTAATATTTCCATTCCTATTACTTAATTTATGATCAATGGGAGGATAATATTGGGAATGATAAATGAGTACTGTGGTGTCATTGTAAGGTTAACTGCTTAAGCCATAGAAGATATATATTTCTCCTTCTCCTTCTTCTGGCTAGCTTGAGATGATGGGATCTGTATTGCTAACATATCTGCAAGGTATCATATTGGAAAAAGCTATTCAAGACGTAACACTAGATCAACAAGTGGAAAAGGTAATATGTTTTTGGTTTACTGTTTACTAAGTGTAGAAATTAATAATTGCATAATCTTGGAATTGGCCTTAAAAAGATCTGTGGGATGACGCCTGAAATTTCTTATATAAATTGAAATGTGTGTCATCAGTTCTTGACCCATCCTTCGCATAACATGCTGTGATATAGGCAGATATAGCGACTCTATTTCTAGCTGTTGCATTTATTCAAAGACCAAAAGCATCTTCAGAAGAAAAACTAGGGCATTTATACTTAGTAACCAATTACTAATACAATTAATTCAACCTAAATGCAATAATTAGGCTCAGCATGGCACACGTTAAGTCATCTAATCATTACATAATATAAATCAACTGTAGGTTGGTTCAGACTTATGCTTCAGGAAAAGACATCTGAAACAAGCTTAGACAGATATGTGCCTGCTCAGGAATGAGCAATAATATTTTAATATTCAGAAAACAAATCTGAAATGATCACATAGAACAGTTTATCACAGTTTAGTGGAACATGTATCATAGTATATTCAGTAGACATTAAAACAAAACAATAAATAATGAAGGCATTAAATTGGTCCAATAAATCATAATGAGGGCAGCTATATAATATTTTAAGACTTGTATTATACACCAGAATTGGTGTAGGCTGGAAACCATGAGCTCTAATTCTGCCTTAAGCACAAAGCCAGCTGGGCCAGTCATCTCTTACTCTAGGAAGAAGGCAATAACAACCAATTTCTCAAAAGTGTTGCTAAAAACCCTGGATGGACTCATCCACATAATTGCCAGGGAACACAATAAAGACCATAAAATAAGGTGAAAAAGGAAGCACAATGAAAGTAATAGGCTGGAATGTATGGAATCTAAACAAAAAGAATAGCAAGAAGGCATGTATAATAATAATAATAATGCTAGAAACAGTGTTGAAGATTTGGCCCCAGAGACAAATATTAAGAAAATAAAGGATAAGGATTTGGAGTGAATGTTTTCTGCAAGCAAAGGGAATAAAAGTGTAATTATTCTTTAAAGAAAAAAAAAGACTACCCGTGCTCAAATCAAACAAACAAACTATTGATATTTATTTTTTCAAATATTTCTGGTTGCATGCCAACCAAAGTGAACAGTGGGAAAATACATTGTAACATTTAGTTTGCCATTCAAAATATATTTACACAGTCTCTTTGGCCAATAAGAATGAAATGTTTGAGAATTTCAAACTGCATTGTATTTATATAGAAAAATTGTTCCACAGAAAAACAAAGAGATTATACTTGAGGAGAAAGAATATTACACCTGGGAATTTGGGGGGGAAAAAGAACAATAAAGGCATACAACCTGAAAAGCAAATTAAATCAGAGCCCTGAACAAAACTCAATTACAGAAAGAATCAATCAAAACCTACTAAGCATTGCTATTGCTTGATGCAGGGTTAGTAGACAATCTCAGAAGAGAAACACTCAACAGAACGGCTTCTTTACCAAAAGGTTCAGATAAACCCCATATAAGTTAGGACATGGGAACAAATCTAATGCCTCACACGTAAAGATATTTGGATGTAGAGTTTATGTATAGATCCTTAAAGAAGAAAGAATAAATGAATAAATTGCAGAACCCAGCTAGGAATAAAGTTGAGCTATTAAATAGCTCAAGCTAGGTCTCGACTTACAACAATTCATTTAGTGACCTTTCAAGGTGACTAAAAAGTGCCTTTCATGACACTGAAAAAAGTGACTTATGACTTTTTTCACATTTATGTCTGTTGCAGCCGTAGACATGTGATCAAAATTCAGGAGTTGCAACTGATTCATATTTATGATGGTTACAGTGTCCCAGAATCATGTGATCACATTTTATGACCTTCTGACAAGCAAAGTCTCAATTAACAACCTTATTACTAACTTAACAACTGCAGGAATTCATTTAGCAAGTGGCAAAAAGGTTATAAAATGGGGTCACTGACCAACAAGTTATGGATTAAAGAAGTTTAATAACCCCCAAAACATTCTTTATAAGCACCGAACTTAATGAATTCAAACAAGAATAAAAATATTGAAAATGAAAGATTTGAAACTAAAAAAGTAAATTGCACTACAAAAGTAGCACAAGAGCAAGCCAACATAAAAATTAAACTGAATGCAGCCAATGGAAATTCTGAACAACCAGTTCAAAATAATGAAGCAAAACCACAATTGTCTGAATATCAACAAACAGAAAACTTTCTGGAATGCATGAAAGAAACTGTAAAACCAAAATTACTTTAAATTGTAAAACCCCTAAACCTGGGTGATTTCAAAATACATTGTTCAATATTTGGAAGCACAACAATCCAGACTCATGAATACTCCTGGATCAATAAAAAATTATTCTTAGAATTAAATCTTTTATAGATACCAAATTGCAAGAATTGGAAAAACTAGCTGAGAATACAAATAATACTGATAACAACATAAATTAAATTGGAGATCATCAAATGACTGAAATTTTGGAACAGCAACATCTAATTTTATAGACATCTGATTTAGAGAACAATGATTAAAGACATGAAAACATTGAGGAAAAGAACGTTTAAGATCAGTTCTCTGACAGATGGTATTGTCAGAAAAATTTATTGAAGATATTAAAAGCTCAAATTATAAGAAAATCCTTTCACCATTGAAAGAGTCAAGTAGAAGAGAACAATTAAAAGTTCTAAAAGTTGCTAGTTTAGTAATAAAAATATTGAAACAAATATTGATTGCTTTTAACTAATCAATTAATTTATAACACAATGATAACATCAGAGTTGGAATATAAAACTGCAAAACAAAAGTAACAAAATTCATCATCAATATGAAAATAATTGATTGAAAAGATCAATAAATTATGACTGAATTGAAAAGTAACAGGATCAGGAAAAGTTTACAAAACATTGTTACAAGGCAATTGAAGACAATAAGCACTAAGACAATTGATCAAGTCTCAGAAGAACTAAAACAATGAGTTATAAATATTTCAAATAAAATTTAATGATATGAAGAGAATAAAACCATTTTTACAAAATCAGAAGGTTTGAGCAAAGCTGCATTTGTTTTAAAAAATATTGCTAAGACATTCTAAGACTTAATTCTAATACTTGCACTGATAAAGATGAAAGTTAAAAGTATGGAATGACATCTATGATAACCCAAAAGACTGGAACAGAGAATGAACATGAATTTTAAAAAACTGAGAAAAATTGGCTTTGTCAAAATGGATTATATCAGGGGTCACCAACCTTTCAGACCTCAGGGACCACTAAATTCATAATTGTAAATTCCATGGGCCACTAATATAATTTGCCTAATGACTGGCTGGGTGGGCATGGCTAGGTGGTCATGTGACTGGGTGGTCGTGGCCAGCTCAATGTCACTCACATCGCCTCACCAGCCTCTACTCACCCCTCCCACCCACTCCTCTCCTGCCCGACCGGGCTCCTTAGGGCTCCAACAGCAAGCAGTTGTTGGAGCAAAGCAGCCACCATGAGAAAGAGGTGGCAAAACAGCTGGCTCGGTTCAAATTGGATCTGACCAAGAAGGAGGCTCAGCAGAAGCACCTCACTGAGGACTAGGAGCATAGGCTTTGCAAGCAAAGGAAGACCGGGAGTGTCTGGAGGGTCAGCGGGCTGAGATGGTCAGCCAGTTCCAGGACATGATGCAGTCCCACTGGAACAAGGCCCTCCAGCTCTTTGCCACCAGCAGCACTTCCCTCCAGCCTTCGCCCAAAGCCCCACACCAGGAGGCTGAAGCAGACCCCAAGTCAGAATTTCTGCCCCCCTCCAACCCACACAAAAAGACCCCAAAGGGGGAGACTCTCTGCAGCAACACAAGCATTCATTGGATGTATCCAGCCCAGGGGCCATAGTTTGAGGACCCCTGATTTAGTGCAACATAAAAAATGCCAGTTGGTGACCGCTGGATTATATGGTCATAGTTTCAGAAATGAAATATAAAATGTTTGTGCATAAAGGAAAGCTATAAATACTTAGGAGTACAAGAATTAAAAAGAAAACCAGTTTAGACTATTTTAAAAAATGTATAGAATTATAAATTCAAAGATAATTGGTAGAAATGTAATCAATGCCATAAATACATGAGTTTGATGATACTAGTGATTGATATACTATTGATAAAGTAAACTGGACACAGCCTGAATTTGACAACGGAATCAAAAAACCTAAAACCTGATGACAGTGAACCTTGCATTGCATCCACAAAGTGATATTGATCAGCTAAGTACATAAAATTGGAGGCCATGGTTTCCTGCGGAGAAAATAAATAGCAGAAGAAGAAAAGCATGGATTAAATGACTACATCAAGGCAAGCAAAGAGAAAATAAATAGATTGGACTTTACAAGGAAAACATCCTGAAAGTTGTAGAAGCAAGAATTTAAAAGTGAATGGGTGGAAAATTGTTTAGAAGCTTAGAAAAGTAAGCCATTACATAAAAGAAATGAAAATAAGACCAGGACATGATAATGGTTACAAATTGGCACCATCAGGGTAAAAAAAAAAAATTTTTTTTTACAGCTTAAGAACAGGCATTGCAAACAATTACAAATCAAGGGTCATATAATTAGTGAATGCAACAAAATTGCTCAAACAGTGTCATGTCAGAGTGACCGATATGATTCACTGGCATCTATGAAAAAATAATTTCTGAGTTTCTAAACGTGGTAAAATCATACAAGTAAATAGGAATTGAAATAAGTGCTGAAAATGATACCAAAATATTATCAGACTTTTGCATATGATTCTGATTTGCTACCTAGAACATCAGATATAATAATAACTGAAAAGAAAAGAGCACTCTTTCTCTACAAGGACAGCAAAATCAAAAGAAAAGAATGGGAGAGATTGTAGAATATAGAGATCGAACAATCAAAAATAGGTAGATTATGGAAAAAGTTCTCATAAGACATTCCCTACAGTTATTGGGACATTAGGCAGAACAACAAAATTAAACATTTTTATGAGAACTAAATATTTCAGCTCTATATGACATGGATTTACAAAAACCCACTTTGTGGGCACAGATATATTAAGACTTTACAGGGATAATTCTTAAGTTTCTGGCTGGAATCTGAATTTTCAGAAAAGAGCAGTAAAGTAATGTGATTCCTTTTGTTTATTCTTTTTTTCACAAATCCTGTTTTATTCTTGGACAAATAAAAATTACAGTGCACAATCCAAAAGGGTTATTTGAAATAACTCAAAGGCATCTGAAGTGGTCTCAAATTCAGAAGGGGCTGCTGACACCCACTCAAAACAAGCTCCAGAATGAGAGTTAAGATTTGAAAGATCCAATAAAAGAATCCAAGTAAAAAAAGTGCTCAATCAAAAAAAAATAAAAAATAAAAATACATCTGATAAATTCAGGGTATGAGTGAGGAAAAGGAATCAAGTACAGATAATCCTTGACTTATGACTTTAATGAAATCTGGCAGTTACAGTCAAAAGTCATGGTAATCATAAAGCTACCCTAATTTTATGATATTTTTTTTGCAACAGGCAGACATATGAATAACCTTGGCCATTAAGTGAATCAGTGGTTTGTTAAATGAACCCATTGTTCACTATGAGGCATTTTTGCCGAAAATGGAACTATATGTTGGCTTTCAGCAAAAATGTAAATTGTGGTCACATGACCACAGGATGTTGCAAATGGCCACAAATGCAAGTTCGCTTGTCACGTACCTGACTGTGACTGCACAGGGAGGGGGAGCCAGCCATTAGAATTTTGTAATTGGGTTGTAAGTTACTTTTCAGGGGAACCCTTGTAACATCAGGTGGGTCGCTAAGTAACCAGTTGTAAATTGAGGACCACCTGCACACTAATGCATGGGAAAATCCTGTTGGGAGGAAACATTCCATCTAGGAATTTCTGCTTTGGTTTAGTTTCTAGGCAACACATATGGCAAACCTCTGTAAGAATGTAAACTCCAGCTATGGGTAGGGTTAGGCTTCCTTGGAGTCTGAGTGAAAAAGAAACATCATGGTCAGATTTGGGGAAGACGTTTATGGGTAGTGGGTGTCTGACTTTTCTGCTCCACCTCAATTGATACCTTGGCCAAGTGGATTGGAAATTCCATTCTGTTCTGCCGATTGAGTTTATACCTGCTTCCAGCCCCTGTTCTCAAGAAATGTGGAGGGCCTCTTGAGCAGTTCACAGCCTCTACTGCATTTGCAGACAGACAGACAGACAGAAACTTTATTTCAGTTATTGACCAATAAAAGTACATCCAATAAAATGAACAAAACAAACATATCCCTTATTAGTAATTATTTGCGGGTGAAGCTTGTGCATAATGTGACACAAGTTCGCTGCTTTTTCAGAAAAGAGCACTCTTTCTCTACAAGGACAGCAAAATCAAAAGAAAAGAATGGGAGAGATTGTAGAATATAGAGATCGAACAATCAAAAATAGGTAGATTATGAAAAAGTTCTCATAAGACATTCCCTACAGTTATTGGGACATTAGGCAGAACAACAAAATTAAACATTTTTATGAGAACTAAATATTTCAGCTCTATATGACATGGATTTACAAAAACCCACTTTGTGGGCACAGATATATTAAGACTTTACAGGGATAATTCTTAAGTTTCTGGCTGGAATCTGAATTTTCAGAAAAGAGCACTCTTTCTCTACAAGGACAGCAAAATCAAAAGAAAAGAATGGGAGAGATTGTAGAATATAGAGATCGAACAATCAAAAATAGGTAGATTATGGAAAAAGTTCTCATAAGACATTCCCTACAGTTATTGGGACATTAGGCAGAACAACAAAATTAAACATTTTTATGAGAACTAAATATTTCAGCTCTATATGACATGGATTTACAAAAACCCACTTTGTGGGCACAGATATATTAAGACTTTACAGGGATAATTCTTAAGTTTCTGGCTGGAATCTGAATTTTCAGAAAAGAGCAGTAAAGTAATGTGATTCCTTTTGTTTATTCTTTTTTTCACAAATCCTGTTTTATTCTTGGACAAATAAAAATTACAGTGCACAATCCAAAAGGGTTATTTGCAATTGAATTATGAGGGAAAGTAGCAATTTCTGATTGACCTACTATATCCTTTGCCTTAGTATTCCTCTAAATTGATCTGACTTTAAGGTTAAGATAGCATCCCTGGAGATACCATAGAAGCTCAGTTTCTTTTGGATCGCAATTTCCCAGAGTAATTTGTAGTTGTCTGCCAATATTAGATGGTCAATCCACAAGGTTTCTGGTGCAGTTTTAACCAGTAAGTAAACTTATTTATCCATACATTAGGTTCACGTTTACTGACTCCTGATTCCTTTCAAAGTACAGGCCTACATTTGGAATAAAAATTACAGTGCACAATCCAAAAGGGTTATTTGAAATAACTCAAAGGCATCTGAAGTGGTCTCAAATTCAGAAGGGCTGCTGACATCCACTCAAAACAAGCTCCAGAATGAGAGTTAAGATTTGAAAGATCTAATAAAAGAATCCAAGTAAAAAGTGCTCAATCAAAAAAAATAAAATACATCTGATAAATTCAGGGTATGAGTGAGGAAAAGGAATCAAGTACAGATAATCCTTGACTTATGACTTTAATGAAATCTGGCAGTTACAGTCAAAAGTCATGGTAATCATAAACTACCTAATTTTATGATATTTTTTTTGCAACAGGCAGACATATGAATAACCTTGGCCATTAAGTGAATCAGTGGTTTGTTAAATGAACCCATTGTTCACTATGAGGCATTTTTGCCGAAAATGGAACTATATGTTGGCTTTCAGCAAAAATGTAAATTGTGGTCACATGACCACAGGATGTTGCAAATGGCCACAAATGCAAGTTCGCTTGTCACATACCTGACTGTGACTGCATAGGGAGGGGGAGCCAGCCATTAGAATTTTGTAATTGGGTTGTAAGTTACTTTTCAGGGGAACCCTTGTAACATCAGGTGGGTCGCTAAGTGACCAGTTGTAAGTTGAGGACCACCTGCACACTAATGCATGGGAAAATCCTGTTGGGAGGAAACATTCCATCTAGGAATTTCTGCTTTGGTTTAGTTTCTAGGCAACACATATGGCAAACCCCTGTAAGAATGTAAACTCCAGCTATGGGTAGGGTTAGGCTTCCTTGGAGTCTGAGTGAAAAAGAAACATCATGGTCAGATTTGGGGAAGACGTTTATGGGTAGTGGGTGTCTGACTTTTCTGCTCCACCTCAATTGATACCTTGGCCAAGTGGATTGGAAATTCCATTCTGTTCTGCCGATTGAGTTTATACCTGCTTCCAGCCCCTGTTCTCAAGAAATGTGGAGGGCCTCTTGAGCAGTTCACAGCCTCTACTGCATTTGCAGACAGACAGACAGAAACTTTATTTCAGTTATTGACCAATAAAAGTACATCCAATAAAATGAACAAAACAAACATATCCCTTATTAGTAATTATTTGCGGGTGAAGCTTGTGCATAATGTGACACAAGTTCGCTGCTTTTGGAGAAATAAATTTATCTTGATTGCCTATCAATCAGATTGTGCAACTAAAAGTTATCAGAGTGCTCCAGGGATATAAATGTAAACAAAAAAAAAAAAAAAAGGTGATCGTGCCATTATATGTTCTTAATTTGGCCCCCTATAGTAACTGTGCTCAGTTTAGCTATAAACAATATTTTATTTTATTATTTCCTGCCTTTATTATTATTATTATTTTTATACACAACTCAAGGAGGCAAACATACTTGATATTCCTTCCCCCTTCTATCCCTCCCCCTTGTAACAATAACCCTGTGAGGGGAATTGGACTGAGAGAAAATGACAGACTCAAGGTCACCCAGTTGGTTTTCATGGCTAAGGTGGGACTAGAGTTTACGAGTCCCCTGCTTTTTAGCTTTGGTACCTTAACCACTGGACCAGACTAGCTCTTCTTGCATCAGGGACAAATTCTGCTCCTCTGAAAAAATAAGCTTGTAGATGCTGATGTAGACCTCTGTGCACTGCAGGATGTGTAATCCAGGTGGACATTTCTGCTTCCCAAGGCTTGATGTGTAGCGTATGACAAGAGGTAACTGGACATCATAAGATGGCCAGGCAAGCAACTGAAGATTTTGCTTCTGTCTTGAACACCATGGGGAATCGTATAAAGTGCCTACTAAAGTAAATTCTTTTTCTAAGGCAGGGGTGGGAAAGATATGACCCTGAAAATGTCATTGATTTGTAACTCTCGTGATCCCTTATCAGCTATGCTGACTGTCTCTGGTGGGAGTCGGAGCCAAAAAACATCTGGTAGTCCACATGTTCTCTGAGTTAAAAGAGAACATATTCTCTTTTTTTAAAGACGAAATTCTCCAGTTTTAAAGGAATGTAAAGCTGACCTTTGAAAGCAAGAGATGTTAAGGGAACTGAAATGGAAACTTAAGATTGTTGTCAGACTTTTGATCTACACGAGGTCACGAAACGGACACTGCAGGGATTACAGGAATGCTACTTTATTTGTGTAGGGCATTATGGCAAGATCTTGAAAGCCTGTCAATGTTTCTTTTGCATCCCCTTATGCCAGTGGTTCTCAACCTTTATAGTGCTGCGACCCCTTTAATACAATTCCCCACGATGTGGTGACCCCAACTGTAAAATTATTTTCATTTTGAATTTATTGCGCCTGAAGCCATATTGGCTAGCGATCTGAACTGCTTGTGATTGCCTTGAGGACGGAGGCATTAAAGCGGAGACTCCTCCCCTATTAAGTTTATTGCGCCTGAAGCCAGATTAGGCGAGCGATTGGGAGTGATTGCAGCTGGCTTGAGAGGGAGACATCAGAGCAAAGATTTCTCTCTTTTTTAATTCATTGTGCCTGAAGCCGAATTTGGCTAGCGATTTGAAGAGCCTGCAGCTGGCTTGTGGAGTCAACCATTGGAGCGAGATTCTTCGACTCGCAAGTATACTTCCCATATTTCCGATGGACTTAGGCGACCCCTGGCAAATCGTCATTCGACCCCCAATGGGGTCCCAACCCACCGCTGCCTTATGCCAAACAGAATCACAATGTTGTTACAGGTAGGCCTCGACTTACAACAGTTCACTTAGTGACCATTCGAAGTTACAATGGCTCTGAAAAAAGTAACTTACGACTATTTTTCACACTTATAACTGTTGTAGCATCCTCATGGTCACCTGATTTACATTCGTATGCTTGACAACTGACTCACATTTATGACGGTTGCAGTGTCCCGGGGTCATGTGATCACCTTTTGCGACCTTCTGACAAGCAAAGTCAATGGAGAAGCCAGATCCACTTAACAACGGTGTGACTAATTTAACAACTGCAGTAATTCACTTAACAACTGTGGCAGGAAAGGTTGTAAAACCTTAACAAATGTCTCACTTAGCAAGATAAATTTTGGGCTCAGTTGTGGGCGTAAATAAAGGACCACCTGTATTTTCAGCTTGTTTCTTATTTTCCCAGGACTGAGTTGCTGTTTCACCTCCCTTAATGGTTCCTCCCTTCCGAGGTCATCTTTCTGTTCCTTTACACCATTTTAGATTAAATTATACAATTCTACTGAAATATCTACGAAGCGCAGGATGTGAACTTGTGGTTCCTGGAAACAATTTTTGCAGGGTCGCTAATGAAATTCTTGGGAGGCCTCTGTGAAAAGGTAAGCAGAAGAGCAAGACAGAAAGTCACTCTGGGTTTGCAACAGCAGGTTGCTGGGTTTCAGCAGGTTCTGACCAGTTCTGGAGAACCGGTAGAGGAAATTTTGAGTAGTTTCGAGAACTGACCACCTCTGACTGGCCCCGCCCCCATCTATTCTCTGCCTCCCAAGTCCCAACTGATTTGGAGGAAATGGGGATTTTGCAGTAAGCTTTGCCTGAATTGGGGAGGGAATGGTGATTTTACAGTATCCTTCCCCTGCCACGCCCACCAAGCCACGCCCACCAAGCCACAGAACCAGTAGTAAAAAAGTTTGAAACCCACCACTGGATTGCAATCAACTCAACTCTAAACCATTTTTGTCTTTTTTTCCCCCTTGATAAATTCAGCTTGAGCTAAATAAAGACTAACTGGGGGAAAAGTATTTCCATGCATCAAAAACTGGGTTAACACTCAGAAGATGGAATGATTAACTGTGCATAGATATGAAATGGGTGCATTGAATACTAGTGGATAGATGAGAGGTTTACAAGCATTTCTTTCCTCTGGAAAGAAGAGATACTGTATATCTTTCACATAGTGATTAGGAAGGGAAATGAGGCTATATTTATAGCAAGCTCTCTTCCTCAAATAACACAGATAACCCTATGAAGTTGTATAATACCATTTTTCTGCAAATGTTCAAGGGCCTGTGAGTTTTGCCCTCCACACTTCCATTAGCTGGTAGGAACTATTTGTATTTGAATGTGGACTGAGCAAACTGATGCCAGGGCTTTGGTTCTAATTACTATGATTTGCTTGGCTTTGCTTTAGCAACTGATAAACAAACCTAATTAGTAAGGCGTATAATCCATGAGTCTGGACAATTCCCCCAAAACATTGGGTGTGTAGCCACTAAGTTCCCAAAGTTGACGCTCTATTGTGATTTTGAATGTGGCAAAAGGGGGAAATTATGAATTATATAAAGAATAATAACAGGAATAGCAATAGCATGTCAAAGAAGACTCAATCATCCAGGCCAAAGGTACCTAAAAAGTTGAATCATGGCAATTGGACCAAAATTTATTAATCTGAGATGTTTCATGGATCATCCAAACAATTTTATCAAACAAAATAAAAAATTAGTTAGAGAGTCAGAGTCATTGGAATGTACCAACTCTTGCCACACCAACTTCAGGGGTTTCTCCCCAAAATGTATTACAATATCTCAAAGAAGACTCAATGAAATGTCTTGGATTAATAAATTTTGGTCAAGTTGCCATGATTCAACCTTTTAAATAGCAATAGCTATTTAAACTATTTAGACTTATATACCATTCCATAGTGCTATACAGCATTCTCTGAGCTGTTTACAATGTCAGCATATGCCCCCCCCCTCAAAAAAAAATCCAGGTCCTCATTTTACTCACCTCAGAAGGATGAAAGCTGAGTCAACCTTGAAATGGTAGGAATTGAACTGCTGGCTGTGGGCAGAGTCAGCCTGCAGTACTGCATTCTAACCACTGCACTACCACAGCTCTAAACATTAATGGCATTTAGCCAATTTCATCACATTTTAACTAAGATTAAAGGAATTAAATTTATTTGCACTTCGATCATGGTTAAACCATGGTTTAGCAAAATTGGTTAATGCAGCAAAAACATCCCAGAAACATCTCTGGAGAGCTAATTCGGCTTCATCCCTGAATTATTCTCCTCAGCAAATAATCTTCCTGCTTTGTTCCTTTGCTGAGGCTCTGGAGGTGTTCAAGAGTTTCTGGAAAGGAAAAACTCCCAATAAAGAGCCTGTCTTTCTTTGCTTCTATCCCACTATTTTAAATGAGGACTTTTTTTAAAAAATTTGAATTTATATCCCGCCCTTCTCCGAAGACTCAGGGTGGCTTACAATGTGTTAAGCAATAGTCTTCATCCATTTGTATATTATATACAAAGTCAACTTTATTGCCCCCAACAATCTGGGTCCTCATTTTACCTACCTTATAAAGGATGGAAGGCTGAGTCAACCTTGGGCCTGGTGGGACTTGAATTTGCAGTAATTGCAAGCAGCTGTGTTAATAACAGACAGACTTAGTCTGCTGAGCCACCAGAGGCCCTTGCCTTTTAGGAAAGGCAGATGTTAAAGCAGCATCTGGAATGCAAAGTAGTATCCTATGTCACTGAACTGTTCTTCATTCTAGATGTAAACGTTTCCTTATTGAAGGAACAACAGTGTTAATAAAATGCAAGGGTTTTCAGGGCACTCGCTCATGTCAATTTCCAAGCTATCCAGAGAGCTTGGTGGTGTTTATAGCACCACCATCTATTATAATAAACCTTTGTCCTCCCCTTCACAACCCTCTCTTGGCTTCCTGCCTTTAATCACCATAAACCACAGGAAGCATCCTAGGAAATGTATTAGCTATCATTGAGCATGACATTTGTAAATAAAATATATATTTAATGAAATGTGCCTAAGGGAACACATGTCAACTGTCTGTTGGTGGTGATTCCCCCCCCCCTCCTTCCTGTTTGCAGGAGACAGGTATTTTGTTTGTAGCTGCAAAACATTGAAGTATTGGGGAAACTGAAAAGATAGTTTGAAAGCAATGTCACAGACCCTGGAACATTTGCAAAATGTCACGGGACAGTAGACAAATGGCAATAGGCAACCAACCGTACCTGAAAAAGGAAGTACCGGTAAATGTGGACATGTCTGGTCCTTGATCAGATCATGTCAAGACTAGGAAAGTCAAAAGCATTGTGGAAAAAGGCAGTAGTAACTCATATCTTATTTATTATTTATTATTTATTTATTATTTAGATTTTTATACCGCCCTTCTCCCGAAGGACTCAGGGCGGTGTACAGCCAGATTAAAAACAGTACAATATACAAATTAAAACAAAAGTTAAAATAACATATTCTATAAATGGCCGAAAATTAAAACCGTCAAATTTGACCCCAAAAATAAAATACCCCAATTAAAATTATTAAAATTCAAAAAATTTAAAAATTAAAAAAGTTAAGCCAGTCCCGCTTGAATAAACAAGTACGTTTTCAATTCACGGCGAAAGGTCCGAAGGTCAGGTGGTTGACGCAGACCAGGGGGAAGTTCGTTCCAGAGGGTAGGTACTCCTACAGAGAAGGCCCTTCCCCTGGGGACCGCCAGCCGACATTGCTTGGCGGAGGCACCCTAAGGAGTCCCTCTCTGTGTGAGCGTACGGGTCGGTGGGAGGCATAAGGTAACAGCAGGCGGTCCCGTAAGTACCTGGGCCCTAAGCCATGGAGCGCTTTAAAGGTGGTAACCAATACCACCTTTAAATATCTGTATTGCTGCTAAGAGAACACCTTGGATGATCCACATGAGGGATCCACATGAGGGAAGCTACAGAAGAATGTCCCTGCAGAAGAATGAAATATTTTGGGAAATATTAAAAAGGCAGGATGAAATATTTCCCCTAAAAAAAAACAAAAAAACCCCAAGTTCCCTGCCCCCAAGCAGAAACTAAGCTGACGCCAGCTTTTAGAAGTGCAGGTTTGATAATCAATTACTCCCGGCAGCAAAGACTGAACAAAGGCAAATTAGCCCTCACTCAAGATCCAACACAGGAAAAAGCCATTAAGCCATAATAGGAATTGCCCAACATCCTTGCAGAACACAAATCTCTTCATTACATCATCTCAAAGAGTCCAAACTTCAACCAAACTTAGCTCAGACAACCTATAGAGCCAGCTACATGGTCCCATGGGAGTCTGACAACAGCCAATAGAGTACACGTTCTTGCCCAGGAACAGAAAGCTCAAGTACAAAGCCCAGAGAAGGTATAAAAGGCACCCCCTCTCAACTCCATGTGATCAGCTGCCCAGACATCTTTGGTGGTTCTGCTTCATCAATAAACGGACCCTCTTTCCAATCAGCCTCCAGCCTCCATTTTGTCTCCAGTGCCTTTCTCCCAGCTTGCAACTGAACCAGATGGATATTTCTTCCAACACACATATACTGTAAATCTCTCTCTCTCTCTCTCTCTCTCTCTCTCTCTCTCTTCCTCTCTCTCTCTCTCTCTCTCTATCTCTGTGTCACGCACACACACAGAGAGAAAAAAACACATACAAGGCTTTAGAATAGAATAGAATTTTTATTGGCCAAGTGTGATTGGACACACAAGGAATTTGTCTTGGTGCATATGCTCTCAGTGTACATAAAAGAAAAGATACGTTCATCAAGGTACAACATTTACAACACAATTGATGATCAATATATCAATGTAAATCATAAGGATTGCCAGCAACAAGTTATAGTCATACAGTCATAAGTGGAAAGAGATTGGTGATGGGAACTATGAAACGATTAATAGTAGTGCAGATTCAGTAAATAGTCTGACAGTGTTGAGGGAATTATTTGTTTAGCAGAGTGATGGCCTTGGAAAAACTGTTCTTGTGTCTAGTTGTTCTGGTGTGCAGTGCTCTATAGCGTCGTTTTGAGGGTAGGAGTTGAAACAGTTTATGTCCAGGATGCGAGGGATCTGCAAATATTTTCACAGCCCTCTTCTTGATTCGTGCAGTATACAGGTCCTCAATGGAAGGCAAGTTGGTAGCAATTATTTTTTCTGCAGTTCTAATTATCCTCTGAAGTCTGTGTTTTTCTTGTTGGGTTGCAGAACCGAACCAGACAGTTATAGAGGTGCAAATGACAGACTCAATAATTCCTCTGTAGAATTGGATCAGCAATTTTCTTTAAGGAGAAAATATACTTAAACACCATCCCTTCATCCTCCACTGGGGGAACACAAATAACCCTGGCCTCTAGCTGTCTGAAAATCCAGATATTGAGAACTTTTCAGAAGGGAAGCAAAGCTTCAAGGACTTGTATTCCAGAGACCACAGGCAGAATCATTTCATATTCTCTATATTGCTCTGTAATTTATTAACTTCGGTAAGATTTGCTCTAAGGAGAGGCAACAAGCAAATATGCATTTGTCTGGAAATGAGGAGGAAGAATGGCTTTTTGGATAAAATGTAATGCATTTTAGTTTAATCATAAATGGGAAGCAGAGTTTCTTCCTGCAGCAAGTGTTGGAGAAAGGAAATAGGATAGATTCATCTGTCCAAAGGACCTTGAATATTTATTGTACTTTAGATCCCTGTGTATCAAGAGCAATCATATTTGTGAAGTTGAATTATTACCTTCCTCTACCTTTTCTCTCCTCTGATGCAGGAAGTCCTTGACTTATGACCACAACTGAGCCCAAAATTTCTGTTGCTAAGTAAAATATTTCTTAAGTGAATTTGCCCCATTTCATGACCTTTCTTGACACAATTGTTAAATGAATCACTGTAGTTGTTAAATTAGTCAAACTGTTGTTAAGTGAATCTGGCTTGCCCATTGACTTTGCCCCTCAGAAGGATGCAAAAAGTGATCACGTGACCTTGGGACGCTGCAACCGTCATAAATATGAATCATTTGCCAAGCGTCTTAATTTTGATCACATGACCACGGGAATGCTACAACAGTCATAGGTGTGAAAACTGGTCATAAATCACTTTTTTCAGTGCGTTATAACTTTGAACAGCCACTAAATGAACCGTTGTATGTCGAGGACTACCTGTAGTCTTCTCACGTTTAAGAATTTCATGGTGGGCAGGCAGATACTGCAGGGCTATGTGGATCTCTAGTTTTATCATTCAGCGTAGCGACGCTTCAAACGAATTATGGAGCCACTTCAGTGGCTTCCTGCATAGACAGGTGTGCCTCTATAGAATATCTTTTTATGACAGTGAAGGGAGGTGGGGTTACTCAGTTTTCTGTGTCGATGGGCCATCATGTCTGACTGATCCTCCACTGTGTGATCTGTGTGGATGGTCCAGTAATCTGATTTGGATAACATTGATTGGAACTGGCACTGCTCTACACAGGCTTAGGCACTTTAAGTTGTGAATGCTGAAGATTACTGTGTTTTGCCTCGTCCTCCTCAGCCGGGTCCCTCCCGTCTCCTCCGGGGCCTTTTATCAGACTCCGAGTCTGATAATGGAGATGAACGGCCTGTCATGCCTCTAGCCCCCGGCCCTGGCCCCATGCCCAGAGAAGAGTCAAGGAGTGAAAACAGAAACCCAATACAGCTCACTCATACTGTGTGTGTTCCTTCGACGCAGCCGTCAGAGCAGGAAGTCAGCCAAGTAGTGCAACTACCCGGACCTGCTCCCTCTGACCCCTCCCTTTCCCAGATGCTGACAGTAGAGACAGCTGAAGACAATTGGGAGTGGGAGGATCCTCGCTTCCAGAGATCTGAGAGGCGACACCAGCAGAAGGAAGGGTGAGGCAGGCCTGGATAAATGCTGAGTCATGGAGCCACACCCCACAGCCTATATAAAGGACCTGCTTTTGGCATTCCAACCTTGAGTCAAGCAAAGTCTCATCTAGTTTGCTGAAGTCACAGCTTGGACTCCTGCCTGCCCTGAGAAGCATCAAAGGAATTTGACAAGCTGCATGGCTTCGTTGCCACTCTTGATACGGACTTCCTAGACCTGGTCGTCGGAGGTGGAGTGGGACACGACATACTGCATGTTCACAAGGCAGATGGACGAAAATGTTATAAGTATATTATATTAAAGAAAACCAGGGAGAAAATATTAGCTTTGGGCAGGATTCGCACAATCTACTGAACCAAGAAGTGTTTTGGATAATGAAGTCAAATTAGTTTATATTAAACCAATTATATCAGGGTTATAGCAGAGAGCCAATTTGATGTAGTGGTTAAGGCACCAAGTTACACCCCGGTCACCACTTCTTTATCCTCCTACCATCGGGAAGGAGATATAGAAGCATAGCCAGCCGCACAAACAGGCTGAAGAACAGTTTTTATCCGTGGGCTTTCAGACTCCTGAATGCAAAATAACATCATAACTATGTAGTACGATGGACTTGCAGGGCTGGCGCTATGTGTAACATGTTCACGCTGGTGAAATAGGACTGGGTGGTTGTTTATATGATTTATTGGGTTAGGGATTTTCTGCCTTCACAGTGAGTTGTATTGTGTTGGGTGTGTGTGCACTGAGGGAGCTCAACCATTCTCATTGTACATACGTTGTGCACTGACAACAAAGATTTGAATTTGAATTTGTTAGAAACTAGGAGACTGTGAGTTCTAGAGAGCCAGCTTGATTAGTGGTGAAGGTATTATTCTAGAAACCGTGAGACGGTGAGTTGTAGTCCCACTGTAGACAAAAAACCCAGCTGAGTAACCTTGGACCAATCACTTTCTCTCCCCTAAGAAGCAGGCAGTGGCAAACCATATCCGAAAAACCTTGCCAAGAAAACGGCAGGGGTTTGTCCAGCAGTCTCTGACAATCGAACATAAATGAAAGAAAGTAAAAAAGAAAAATAGCAATTAACCGGTGTGTATGTACACGTTATTACTAGGTGCTGGCTGCAAAGAACTCCTTACAAGGTCTGCAGGCAGAAATAGATAGAGAAAACAATATTACGGGCTTTAGCACAAACCTTCTTCAGAGTGTGTTTCAAAGGTTTTGCCCATGGAACTTCTGTCTGGAACTGTTAACAATATCAATTTCCTGATGGTTCCTTGCTATGCATATAACAAACTATATGTAGGTCTTTGGCTATTATTCGGGTTTTCTCCCATGTAAAATTGGAAGTGGCGACGTTTCGACGAAGTCTCATTCGTCATCTTCAGGCTGGTGTTTACAGCTTCGTGCTTCTAGGAGCAATTTGTGATCGCAGCTGTTTCTTCCTTTTAACTGCTAGTGGGGGTTTGAACTGATTGGTTGGGAGCTTGGCTGTGTTCTGATTGGGTGGAGGTGTCTTCTGATTGGTGGGGGCTTGGCTGTGCTCAGGTTAGTCTGAGTTGTGCTCAGGTTTGTCAAATCCCCCTGCAACTCAGACTAACCTGAGCACAACCAAGCCTCCCCCCCAAACAGAACACACCACAGCCAATCAGAGCACAGCCAACCCCAGCATCCAATCAGAGCATATATATATATGTTTTAAGAAAGAGCTGCAATCACACATTGCTCCTAGAAGCATGAAGCTGTAAACACCAGCCTGAAGATGACGAATTAGACTTCGTCGAAACGTCGCCAAGACACTTCCAATTTTATGCGGGAGAAAACCCAAATAAGCAAAGACCTACATATATATATAAGTGTGTGTGTGTGTGTGTGTGTGTGTGTGTGTGTGTGTGTGTGTATATGTTTTCTGAGGTTTTCGCGGGTGTTTGTATGTAGGTCTTTGGTTATTCGGGTTTTCTCCCGCGTAAAATTGGAAGTGTCTTGGCGACGTTTGACGAAGTCTCATTCGTCATCTTCAGGCTTCAACCGTGCTTCTGGGAGCAATGTGTGATTGCAGCTGTTTCTTCCTTTTAACTGCTAGTGGGGTTTGAACTGATTGGGTGGGAGCTTGGCTGTGTTCTGATTGGGTGGGAGCTTGGCTGTGTTCTGATTGGGTGGAGGTGTCTTCTGATTGGTGGGGGCTTGGTTGTGCTCAGGTTAGTCTGAGTTGCAGGGGATTTGAGCTGGTGAGTTGCATTGCTGTTGTTTGGCTTCGTGTTTGTGGTCGTGCTACATCTTCATAGTGGGTGTCAGTCTGCTGCATGTATGGATTGGAGGGTTTGAAATGGCTAATGTTGCAGCTGCGGTCTGGCTTCTGGTCCTTGGTCGTGCTTCCTGATCAGTGTGGGTTTGGGTCTGCTTTCTGGGTGGATGTGGTGGTGACATCCTGTGTGGACCTCGTGAGTGTGGGTCTGGTGTCATTCCTCGTGTTAGGGACTCGTTTGTCAATAAGGCGGGTTTCAAATGGCTGGTTGGCGGAGGTATCATCTCGTTTGTTCATGCTGTGTGGGCGTTTTTCTATCTCGATGGCTTCTCTGATTATTCTGTTGTTAAAGTGTTCAGTTTTGGCGATAGTTCTGGTCTTTTTAAAGTCAATATCGTGTCCTGTGGCTTTAAGGTGTTGGACCAGGGAAGAAGTTGGTTCCTCTTTTTTGACTGAGTTCTTGTGTTCTTCAATGCGTGCACTTATTCTTCTGTTGGTTTGTCCGATGTATGTGGTAGGGCAGGCGGTGCATGGGATTTCATATACTCCTTGATTTTCTAACTCAATTTTGTCTTTGGGGTTTCTTAGGATGGTGGATATTTTTTGGTTTGTGCAGAATGCTGTCTTGATGTTATGTTTGTGGAGGATCTTGCTGATTCTGTCTGTGCCTTTTATATATGGGAGGAGGGCTGTGCCGTTTTCTTGTTCTCTGTCTACAAGAAACCCAATGGCTCCCTAGGACACACCATCTACCAGAAGAAAACACACACAAACTGCTATCTGCACGCACTCTCACACCACCACCCAGCACAGATCAACTCCGTAGCCAAGACACTCATCTCTAGAACAAAACGCTTAGCTGACGAACAACACCTAAAAACCGAACTACACACTCTCACAAATGTACTAACATCCAATGGATTCCAGAGAAATAAGATTACCAAACTAATCCAAAAAGAACCCCCCACTAAAATCCAAGACAGAGAACAAGAAAACGGCACAGCCCTCCTCCCATATATAAAAGGCACCACAGACAGAATCAGCAAGATCCTCCACAAACATAACATCAAGACAGCATTCTGCACAAACCAAAAAATATCCACCATCCTAAGAAACCCCAAAGACAAAATTGAGTTAGAAAATCAAGGAGTATATGAAATCCCATGCACCGCCTGCCCCACCACATACATCGGACAAACCAACAGAAGAATAAGTGCACGCATTGAAGAACACAAGAACTCAGTCAAAAAAGAGGAACCAACTTCTTCCCTGGTCCAACACCTTAAAGCCACAGGACACGATATTGACTTTAAAAAGACCAGAACTATCGCCAAAACTGAACACTTTAACAACAGGATAATCAGAGAAGCCATCGAGATAGAAAAACGTCCACACAGCATGAACAAACGAGATGATACCTCCCGCCAACCAGCCATTTGGAAACCCGCCCTTATTGACAAACGAGTCCCTAACACGAGGAATGACACCAGACCCACACTCACGAGGTCCACACAGGATGTCACCACCACACATCCACCCAGAAAGCAGACCCAAACCCACACTGATCAGGAAGCACGACCAAGGACCAGAAGCCAGACCGCAGCTGCAACATTAGCCATTTCAAACCCCTCCAATCCATACATACAGCAGACAGACACCCACTATGAAGATGTAGCACGACCACAAACACGAAGCCAAACAACAGCAATGCAACTCACCAGCTCAAATCCCCCTGCAACTCACATTAATCTGAGCACAACCAAGCCCCCACCCAAACAGGACACACCCCCAGCCAATCAGAGCACAAAAAAACCCCATCCAATCAGAGCACAGCCAAGCTCCCACCCAATCAGTTCAAACCCCCACTAGCAGTTAAAAAGGAAGAAACAGCTGCAATCACACATTGCTCCCAGAAGCTGAAGCCTGAAGATGACGAATGAGACTTCGTCGAAATGTCGCCAAGACACTTCCAATTTTACGCAGGAGAAAACCCGAATAACCAAAGACCTACATATATATAGAGAGAGAGAGACTGAGAGAGAGAGAGAGAGAATATGTATATATATAAATAATATATAACAATTAACCTGTTTTGCTTCATGTTTGCATTGCACTATTACATTATTAATTTGTTATTGTGGAGTTCCCCAAAGTTAATAATGAATAAGAACATGCCTCCTTTATAGCATTCTTTCAGGAAAGCTAACTTTTCAGACTAGTCCAGGCAATATAGCTAATCCGTGTTTAGTGACCATTCACAGTTATGATGGTAATGAAAAAATAACTTTACAACCGATCCTTACATTTATGACCTTCACAGGTCTGTAAAGCAAAGAAAATCTGAGTCAGATCATAAGTAAAGTAATAGTTTCACTTAATGACTGAATTGCCAGATGCTAAACAAAACCTACATGTAGTAAAAATTACTGATGAACTGTCTTCATGTCCACAGACAATGTCTAGTATTAGCTGTGGTAATCTCTTGTTCCTTAGATTTATTTTAACTCTTCCACCCAGGTTCACAGATTTAGAGGTCAGACCCAGAGATTGTGAGTTCTAGTTCTGTCTTAGCCCTAAAAGCCAGCTGGGTGACCTGGGGCCAGTCATTCTCTCTCAGTTCAGTCCACCTCACAGGGTTGTTGTTGTGGGGAAAATAGGGAGAGGAAGGTGTGTTGGATGTGTTTGCCCCCTTGAGCTATTTGTAAAAAATAATAATAAAGGTGGGTTTTAGATAAATAATATAGAAAAAAAAATCTTTGGTGAAGGCTGGTGGAGGTTTTTCTTACATAAGCCCCAGAGCAGTGGTGGGTTTCAAATTTTTTTACTACCAGTTCTGTGGGTGTGGCTTGGTGGGTGTGGCATGGTTTGGTGGGCGTGGCAGGGGAAGGATACTGTAAAATCTACATTCCCTCCCCAATCCAGGGGAAGGTTACTGCAAAATCTCCATTCCCTCCCAATCAGCTGGGACTTGGGAGGCAGAGAATAGACGGGACAGTCAGAATTTTTACTACCGGTTCTCCGAACTACTCAAAATTTCCGATGCCAGTTCTCCAGAAGTGGTCAGAACCTGCTTAAACCCACCTCTGCTCCAGAAGGAGCTGTGGCACATAGGTTGCTCATGCCTATCATATGCATCCTAACCATAAAGCATAAGAACGTATATTTTAACACAACACACATTGTACCCAAATCCCTGGATCATCTCCACAGGTTTCTGTTTTACTATTTGAAGCCAACGGTTAAAAGATGAGAAGAAATCAGTGTGGAATTTAAAAGGACAAGAAGAAAAAGAAGAAGTGAGCTTTTTAAATAAAGCTTGACACATGCTTAGCATTCAATTGTGATACTGAGAGGTAACACAGTTAAAGCCTTTTCTACAAGAACTATCATCCCATCAAAGTTAACAAAGGTGGCTCAGATGGTGTCTATTAGTAGTGGAAGAAGTAATCATCCTCTTAAAGCAGATCTGTTTGTTTGTAGCGCTGCTGAATCTGTCTGCCTTTTGCTTTTCTGCTTTGAACTGTGAGCAATGTCTCTGTCTCAGCTCCATGATCCTAGATGCTTTATACAAGACAGATAAAGTAACGCTGGTTCTGCCACGATGCTGTGGGAGAATATTAAGAGTTATGGCTGCTTTTCTCTGCTTAAGAACTCTGGGCGCTGCAGAATTGATTACTCAGAAGGTGTAATAACTTAGAGCAAGTTTGCCCAATCGATACATACTGTTGTCTTTTCTGGCTGGTTTTCCTGGCTAAGAGTGCAAAAATCTTCTACACATATTCGGCCATCAGACTTGATGGAGAGGGAAGAGGCCGAATTGGAGATCTCCTTCTGCCAGCCTCATCCATTCTGCTACCTCCAAAGTAGAGGAGATGACCTGCCGATGGCATCTTTTATAACCACTCTGCTGTCAAAAATATAAAAAGACAGAGGTGTTTACTCTTAAGCAACCAAAATGGGTGGAGTATAGCAAGGGTTAATAAGTGGCCTGGTAGGCAAATTTAAATTGCTGAGAGCCTATCCTGATCCTCCATAGCAGCACTATGTTGCTAGTTGCATGGAGGCCCAGGCATGAATCCTGGGCCTCAGATGGCTGCCATACTGCCCCAGTTACCAGAAGACAAGCTGACAGGAGTGTTTTCTTCACCTCTCTCACCCTCCCAGGATATTTTCAAGTTCCTTTGGTACTTTTTGTTTTATTTTGGTACTTTTTTTGGGGGGGGCATTGTGAACACTTGTGAAGCACTCGATGGCTGCTTTCCAATAAGGCCTATGACTGGAGTTTTTTGAAAATTAAGATACCAGACCCTGGAGTTTCCTTCCTTCCTTCCTTCCAAAATTAAAGATATATGCGGCAAGAAGCTTGATAGTGACCAAGCAAGGAATTCTTAGCCTATATGTAATATGTGACCTATCCTTGGTTTAGAGAGTGGGGCCTCACTCTCTTTCCTAGAAGCCAAACTTCTTCATGATCACCAGAATCTGATCCAGCAATCAGCTTAAAATATCTCTACAATATTTATGACATTCCCAGAAGCTTAGAGCCCCGCTGAAATGGATAGATCAAAATTGTTGTCCTTTTTTTTTTTTAGTTATTTGCCCCTTAGAAGTGCCCCAATACCATGAAAATCAGGCCATTTTGTTTTTGTTTAAGTCACCTCCCTTTGCTCAATTGTTCCTCAAAATTAGGACTCCCAGATCAGGGTTGAAAATTTTTGGACAACCAATGGATGACAACAAAGAAAGAAATGCTCTCTGCTGCCATCTCATTCTTATCTGCTGCAAGGAACTCAGAGGTGAGGGCTAGATCTGAATGTTGCAATCCCAAATGTGGAGCCAAATCAGGGGTGAAATCCAGCAGATTCTGACAGGTTCTGAAGAACCGGTAGCGGAAATTTTGAGCAGTTCAGAGAACCGGCAAATACCATTTCTGGCTGACCCCAGAGTGGGGAGGGAATGGGGATTTTGCAGTAGCCTCCAGGACTGAGGTAGGAATGGAGATTTTGCAGTATCCTTCCCCTGCCATGGCCACCAAGCCACACCACGTCCACCAAGCCACGCCCACAGAACCGGTAGTAAAATAATTTGGATTTCACCACTGAGTCAAATCATTACCAAAAAACAAAAAAGGCCTTCAGATGGGAAAAAAAAACCATCCCTGTAATAAAATATGCATTTTTATTTTTAAAAGCTAGGGGAAGCTTTGGAAATGGTTAAACTGATGAAAAAAAATTGAGGCGCTTGATAGTCCCAATACTATTCCTGTTGATGGTGGTTAGATTGGGGCCTTTGGTTTAGATCAAGGATGGAGCATTTATTTATTTATTTCCCCACCTTTATTTTTTTTTTTATAAATACAGCAACTCAAGGTGGCAAAGATACCTAATCCTTCTATCTCTTTCTATTTTCCCTACAACAACTGCTCTGTGAGGTGGGTTGGGCAGAGAGAGAGGGACTGGCTCAAGGTCACCCAGCTGGCTTTCATGCTTGAGGCAATACTAGAACTCATGGGTTACTGGACCAAACATGAAAATCAATGGCAGTCATTCTTTTTCTGAGAGAGGGGATGTAAAAATCCAGAGTGACACCATCACAAAGCTTTAAAATTTTATCCTATAATAATAGGACGCATGTGAGCTAATAGAAATAAAGCTGCACAGAGATTGCTTGTGTTATAGAATACCTGCACCCTTAGCATTCCATGTGGCTTCTTTAACCCCAAAATATTTCATACAGATTTTTGTATTCTGAAGAAATGAATGGATGTGTGTACGTTCTATTCTAGCCCTTGTGTTCATTGTGGGGTTTCAGAGGTATGTGGAGAGGAGCACTTGACCTCAGAAACACCAAGGCCCAGTTTGCAAATACTGCATGCATTCCCTGTTAAGAATTTCTGTGCAGAAATATAACATACAATATAATGTTGCCAAGTTCTGCAGAGCAGCACTTAAATTTGGTCAGCTGATGGGTGACCTGTGCCATAAAGTAGTCTTAAGGAACATCCAGCTCATCATAGAGTTTGCTTTGTGGAAGGATAGATTTAATTTGCCACATAATAAACCGTACAACCTACAAATATCTTATGGTCCTCACCGTGTTCTTAGTTACATTTAAACTTCTGTTTTTATATAAACTCTTACATGTCTTATTTAGTATAATTACTATTTTTAGACTTTATTTTCTGTACTATTTAGCTGAATATATCCCACGTTACTATTACATGTTTTCACTGTAAAAAAGATTTTAAATTTTAAAATAATCCAAAAAAAAAAGAATTTCTGTGTAGAGATACTATTTTTGGTCAGAAGTAAACTGACAAGAGAAGGAAATGATGAACTGATGAACTGAGCTCAGGTTGTACTGAGCTCTCTATGAAGAGGTGTATAAGTGGAAACATTATGGAGGGGTTCTTAGGTACCTTCCATAGCTTGTGATACATGTTATAATTTAAATGATCCATCACCTGAGAGTGTTTCTGAAATGCGTTATGGTAACATGGTTTAATCTTGAGAAGCTGGAACAACAGGTTTAAAAAAAGAAATTTCTACTGGTATTGTAGGTAGTGTTGTACACCAAGCTAGGGGCTTCCATGTGGGTTCAAGCCAGTCATAACCTAGCTTTTTTTTTGATATGTTTTTGATTTGTTTGGCTATCATCTCTGCACCCTCCCACCACCATGCAGATGTCTTTTTAGGCCACCTCCTCAGCAACTGTAGGGCTTTTCAGCTCTTCAGCTCTTGTTTTCATAGAAATTCTGTAAGAAAATAGCACATTGGAAGTTGTTCCACTAACAGAATAACAAAATTGAAAGGGACCTTGGAGAGCTTCTAGTTCAACCCCCAACTCAAGCAGGAAACCCTGTATCATTTTAGACAAATGGTTGTCCAATCTTTTCTACTAAGAAGCCCAATCCATTCTCTCTCTTCAGTGGGTGGAGATATGCTGCACAGACTTTCTGAAGCTCTTGAAAAACAAGAGGTTTGTTTGTTTATTTATTTATTTATTTATTTATTTATTTATTTATTTATTTATTTTGTCACACAGCATATATCTCGCCTAGACTACTGCAACGCTCTCTACATGGGGCTTCCCTTGAAGAGCACTCCGAGGCTCCAACTGGTCCAGAATGCGGCTGCGCGGGTAGTAGAGGGAGCAACTTGAGGCTCCCACGTAACACCTCTCCTGCACAGGCTGCACTGGTTGCTGGTAGTCTTCCGGGTGCAATTCAAGGTGTTGGTTACCATCTTTAAAGCGCTCCATGGCATAGGACCGGGTTACTTACGAGACCACCTGCTGCTTCCAAATGCCTCCCATCGACCAGTGCGCTCTCATAGGGAGGGCCTCTTCAGGGTGCCGTTGACCAGATAATGTCGACTGGCGGCCCCCAGGGGGAGGGCCTTCTCTGTGGGGACTCCTGCCCTCTAGAACGAGCTACCTTCAGGGATACGTCAACTCCCTGACCTCCGGACCTTTAGACGCGAGCTGAAGACATTCTTGTTCCGTCGCGCAGGACTGGCCTAATAGTTTTAATGGGGTTTTTAATAAGAGTTTAATTTAAGTTTTTAGTTTTATTGAATTTTAGCTGTTAGTCATATTGAATAAGTTTTTTAATAATGTTCTTAATCTTTATATTCATGTTTTATTTGGCAGTAAACCGCCCTGAGTCCTTCGGGAGAAGGGCGGTATATAAATCAAAACAATAAATAAATAAATAAATATAAGCATAAGCATGAAATAACTATACAATATATAAGCATATATATAATATGAGTATGTAATAACTATATTAATTGGATATAACAAAAGGAAACAATAGGACAGGAATGGTAGGCACGTTTGTGCTCTTATGCATGCCCCTTAAAGACCTCTTAGGAATGGGGTGAGGTGAATGGTAGATAGTTTTTGGTTGAAGCTTTGGGGATTTTGGGAAGAGACCACAGAGTCAGGTAGTGTATTCCAAGCATTAACAACTCTGTTACTGAAGTCATATTTTCTGCAATCAAGATTGGAGCAGTTAACATTAAGCTAAATCTATTGTGTGCTCATGTATTGTTGCAATTGAAGCTGAAGTAGTCTTCGACAGGAAGGACATTGTAATAGATGATTCTATGAGTTAAACTCAGGTCATGTCAAAGGTGGCGTATTTCTAAATTTTCTAAACCCAGGATTTCAAGTCTGGTGGCATAAGGTATTTTGTTGTATTCAGAGGAGTGGAGAACTCTTCTTGTAAAATATTTCTGGACTCGTTCAATTGTATTGATGTCAGAAATGAAGTGTGGGTTCCAAACAGTCGAGCTGTATTCAAGAATTGGTCTAGCAAATGTTTTATATGCTCTGGTTAGTAGTGTAGTGTTTTTCGAGAACACCTTTCATATGGAAATTCTTGGATCTAGCCTTTTAAGGATTTGCAGGGTTTTGATTTCAGGTTTTGGTTTTTGTTTTGCTACCGGTCATCCAGTTTCTTATACAACTGATTTTTCAAAAGCATCTGCAAGTGTCGTTTCTTGCTTTTTAGCATCATTTGACTCTGTTGTAATCATTTGTATTTGCCATTTTCTTTAGAAATGTGTGGCTACTTACCATTTCACTGTAATGTCCTTTTTGATACTGTCGGATTAGATTCAGGCAGGATATAAAAATGTCAAACGCAAATAACAAACAATCAATCAATTAGCAGGATGATTTCCCACTTGGCAAGGTGCAAAAGCTATAATTTTTCCTTGTGAACTGCCTGGCATTTGTGTGGAACGTATAGCTGTGTAAACAGCACTAATCCCCTGAAGGAAGATCAGGTACAGCTGTAACCTTGTCTTAAACAAAACACTGTTGATTGTTTCTAACTCATGAATAGATCTAAACGGTTTGGAAATTCTTCCACAAATATAATGAGTTTCGGGATGGATGATGTCGTTGTGGCATATCAGAGAATAGGAAAATTATTAACTGCTTCAAAAATTGTTCTGTGGGCACTGAAAGCAATAGATAGCACTCCCTAAACTATTTTTCTAGAAATAAAAGGGTATTCTAAAATTAAAACTCTTTCATCCCCTTTGGTGCAATATTGATTGAATATTTAAGTAAGGAAATGGAATGAATGTACTAAAAAAAATCAACCCTTTGTGTATGTGCATGATCTCTTTTCCTCAAGAGCTCTGCATAAATGCAACCAGCATTAGATTTTTATACAAGTATTATTGCATTATCATTGCATAAAATAGTAATTAAAAATACGAAATGACGATATAACATCCAGAATCTATTGGCCGAAAGGCATTTGAATGGTGGCAGTCACGGCTAGGAGGGCATTTGCTTAACTTGGCTTGTGTGCCAGTTATGCTCTTTCCTGGCTCGACAAGCCCTTCTTTCAGTCACTCATACCATCTGCATCTCCCTTATGGACTATTGTAATGTGCTCTACATGGAGCTACCTTTGAACAGTATCTGGAAGCTGAAATTGGTGCGTAAGTGTGGTGGCGTAAGTAGTCCTCGGCGCCCCTGTGGTGTTGCTGCATTGGGCTCCAGTTTGCTTCTGAGTCCAATTCAAGCTGTTGGTTATCACCTTTAAAGCCCTACATGGCATAGGACCAAGTTACCTGAGGACCTATCTCATACTAATTTAATTGTCCCCATTTTTAAAATGTAACTTTTAATATTTAATCCTAACATTTTAAATTCTGCTTTTAACCTTGTTCTTATTTATGCTTGTATATAACAATATCTTTTTTTAAATATAAACCTCTCAGAGTCATTTAGTTGAGATGGTTGGTATAAAAATGTGATGGATAAATAAAAACGTATTTCCCAAGTTCAGAATTTAAGTAGATGGTAGATCTATGAGAATCAACCAATATCTGACAGAAATACGGGATCTTTAGATCAATTTATTTTGTTTCCCCCAAGCTTTCCAAGCTGGTTTCTTCCATATGGAATTAACTTAATCCAATTGAAATATATGAATATATCAGGTTTTTATTGTAGTGGCAACTATTATTATGTTTCAATAGCAGTTCTCAGTATCTGTATTTATATACATACAAACATACAATAAAACTCAAAAAAATAATATAAAAATAAGAAAGAAAGAAAGAGAGAGGGAGGGAGGGAGGGAAGGAAGGAAGGAAGGAAGGAAGGAAGGAAGGAAGGAAGGAAGGAAGATTTCTGCTCTTTTTCTATAGAGTAATTGCCATCTTACTCTTTATCGTCCCTCTTTGACCCTTTCAATCCCTGTATCCATAAATCATCCATTCAGTCTTTTCTTTTTTCCACAAAATGTTCATGTTAGGCTTCCAGTCTTATAAAAATATTTTAATCATTTTTTTTCCATGACCAAACTGATCAGATTTGTCATTTCCTTAATTTCTCTCAAAGCTATCCTTCAATCTTCTACTATGAGTCTGAATCAACTGATTGAGCAGGCTAATAAGATTTCCCAATCAGATCTGATACTAAATGCTTGTGTGCTTGTTTAAAAACAGACCAAACTGAAGTGAAGATATGTGGTTCGATGATTGGAATCAAGCTGGAGTTTTGATTTCTAAATTCTGTTTAGAGATTTGTTTAAATCACCAAATCAAATCTCCAAGCTGAAGCTTCACACATCCATAAGAGGTGGTGTTTACTTCCTTCAACTACTTTCAAGTGCTTTGTCAACTATAAAGAGTCCAGTACCCTAACCTAACACACAGCTTCAACCTTAAACTGTCTACCATGGGCCTCACCCCATTCCTAAGAGGTCCGTAAAGGAGGTGTGCATAAGTGCACCAGCGTGCCTATCGTCCCTGTCCTACTGTCCCCATTTATTTGTATTCATTTCCCTCGTTCATGTCCATGTTTATACTTATACCTGTTATCTTGTACATGTTTGACAAACTAACTAAATAAAATAAAATAAATAAAAACTTCTGTCCTACTTGATCGGAGACCAAGAAAGTTATTTCTAATTCCCATTGTGGCTATGGCAAAACACTTTTTTTTTTTTTGAGTTTTGTTCCACTGGAACATGGTATGTCAAAAGAATTCCAGTGGATTATTCTGAGATCAGATGTCATCCCTACAGGGGAGATCAGAATAAGACACCAATGCATGTATGTCAATACTTCTCTCTATTGTAACAGAATAGTGTAAATTTAAATGTGCTTCACGTGATCTAGGGAGCTGCTTCGCAAGTTTATTTTCTTGGTCCCTTTTACTGTAACGGATTGTTGTTTTGGTGGCAGTTCTTTCTTCATTTCTTCAGGCCATGCCCTCTATCCTCTGCATCAGAACAAAGTATCCACTATTAATTTTTCATTTTGTATATGTCTAACATTTGACTCTCCAACAAAGAGAAGAAAAAAGAGACTTTTAAGAAACCCTTACTAAGCAAGTAAGTAAGGAAAATAAAAATAAAACTTTTAAAAACATTATTAGAAATAGGAGCATGTGAGTGGGTTTATCCCCTCAAGGGAAAGAAAAAAAGTGCTTAAGTTCAGAGTGAAGAGAAACTTGTTTCTTTATGAAGCATGCGCTGGAAATCTTTTGCAACAGAAATATATGAGTCTGCGCTTGTATCCTTGCATAATCTTTTTTTAAATTATACAGTTCTGAGCAGAACAATTAACACTTTGAAATAACAATCAAAATTTGTGTCAGGTGGCCAATGTAATTAGCTAGAGACGTTTTCTATTGAGGGCAGTTTGTGCTCAAATCCAGCACATGCCTTAATCCATTGTTGTAAAAGTTTTTTCCCCCAGTTTTTTCCCCAGTAAAAGACATTTTCTTGACAATAGTAATAATTTCTAATAGTGTGCCTAATTAATGGCCTGGTGACATGATGTCATTACCCTAATTATATAATTCAAAGATGGAAACTTCCACCAAACATTAGGTATTAATTTCTTGCAATTTGTAATTCTCTAGAATTAATGTCACGATAGCATTTTGAAAGGGTAGATTGCTTGAAACCTTGTTTGTCTGAGCAAGGGGGAGGATCAGTAAAATCTAATAACCTTAAAAATATCTTGATATGTGGAAGCGTAGGAATTGTTTTGGTATTTCACAATATTCTACATTTTACTGACTACACAAAGGAACTGTTGCAGAATCACATGGTCACATGATTAATAATAATAATAATAATAATAATATTTTAATTTGTATACCGCCCTTCTCCCGAAGGACTCAGGGCGGTGAACAGGCAGATAAAATATAAATACACACAATAATTAAAAACATCCCTTAAAAAACTGATTTAAATGCCCAAAATGTTAAAAAACGTATTCCCCCGTAAAATCACAAAATTTTAAAAACCCATCCAATAAAAATAAAAATCAGGCTAGTCCAGCCATACGAAATAAATAAGTTTTAAGTTCGCGGCGAAAGGTCCTAAGGTCAGGTAATTGTCGAAGTCCGAGGGGAAGTTCGTTCCACAGGGTCGGAGCTCCCACAGAGAAGGCCCTCCCCTGGGGCCGCCAGTCGACACTGTTTGGCTGACGGCACCCTGAGGAGTCCCTCTGTGGGAGCGCATCGGACGATGGGAGATAGAAGCCGGCAGTAGACGGTCCCGTAGATAGCCCGGTCCTAAGCCATGGAGCGCTTTAAAGGTGGTAACCAATACCTTGAAGCGCACCGAAAACAACAGGTAGCCAGTGCAGTCTGCGCAGGATAGGTGTTATGTGGGAGCTCGAGGCGCTCCTCAATAACCCGCGCAGCCGCTTCTGAACTAGCTGAAGTCTCCGGTGCTCTTCAAGGGAGCCCCATGTAGAGAGCATTGCAGTAGTCCAGGCGAGAGGTAACGAGAGCATGAGTGACTGTGCATAAGGCATCCCGTCCAGGAAGGACGAACTGGCGGATCAGGCGAACCTGATAAAATGCTCTCCTGGAGACGGTCGCCAAATGGTCTTCAAAGGACAACCGACCATCCAGGAGCACGCCCAAGTTGCGTACCTTCTCCATCGGGGCCAATGATTCACCCCCGACAGACAGCCGCATCTGCAGCTGACTGTACCAAGGTGCCGGCATCCACAGCCACTCCGTCTTGGAGGGATTAAGTTTGAGCCTGTTCCTCCCCATCCAGACCCGTACGGCTTCCAGACACCAGGACAGCACTTCGACAGCTTCACTGGGGAGGCCCGGGGTGGAAAAGTACAGCTGGGTATCATCAGCGTACAGTTGGTATCTCACCCCAAAGCCACTGATGATCTCACCCAGAGGCTTCATATAGATGTTGAACAGGAGGGGTGAGAGAATCGATCCCTGCAGCACCCCACACATGAGGCACCTTGGAGTCGATCTCTGCCCCCCTGTCAACACCGTCTGCGTCCGATCAGAGAGGTAGGAGGAGAACCACCGATAAACGGTGCCTCCCACTCCCAACCCCTCCAACCGGCGCAGCAGGATACCATGGTCGATGGTATCAAAAGCCGCTGAGAGGTCTAATAGGACCAGGGCAGAGGAGTAACCCCTATCCCTGGCCCTCCAGAGATCATCCACCAGTGCGACCAAAGCTGTCTCCGTACTGTATCCGGGCCGGAAGCCGGACTGGAACGGGTCTAGATAGACAGCTTCATCCAGGTACTGGGGTAGCTGACATGCCACCACACTTCTACAACCTTCGCCGTGGCGAAGATTGGAGACTGGCAGGTAGTTCCCTAAAACAGCTGGGTCCAGGAAGGCTTGAGGAGGGGTCTCACCACCGCCTCTTTCAAGGCCGCGGAAAGACCCTCCGCAAAGAAGCATTTGTAATCCCTGAGCCAGCCTCGTGTCACCTCCTGAGTAGCCAGTACTAACCAGGAGGCACGGATCCAGTAAACATGTGGTGGCTCAGCCTACCCAGCAACCTGTCCATGTCCTCGGGAGTCACGGGATCAAAGTCATCCCAAACCACCTCAACAAGACGGGCCTCAGATCTCGCCTGGATCTACCCAATTTTGATCCAATCCGTCCCGAAGCTGAACGATTTTGTCGTATAGATAACCGTTAAACTCCTCGGCACGCCCTTGTAGGGGGTCCTCCCGCCCCTCCTGTTGAAGGAGCGAGCGGGTCACCCAAAACAGGGCGGCCGGGTGGTTATCTGCCGACGCAATGAGGGAGGAAACGTAGGAACGCTTTGCAACCCTCATTGCCACTAGGTAGGTCCTACTATAGGACCTAACTAGTGTCCGGTCAGCCTCAGAGCGGCTGGATCTCCAGGCACTCTCTAGGCGTCTTCTCCGGCGCTTCATCTCCCTCAGCTCCTCGGAGAACCAAGGAGCTGGTTGAGACCGACGCCGGGTCAGAGGCCGCAAAGGCACGACACGGTCCAAAGCTCCAGCCGCGGCCCGTTCCCAGGCCGCAACTAGCTCTTCAGTCGAGTCGTGGGCCAGGTGCTCGGGAAACCAGAAAGTGACTTCAGCAAGATAAGTTCGACTTTGCCTGACTCAGAGACTGCCAGAAAGCAGATCCTTTATATACGCCATGGGGTGTGGCTCCATGACTCAGCACTCATTAAGGCCTGCCCCTCCCTTCCTTCTGTTGCCTCCGCCTATCCAGTCTTCTGATGCGAGGGTCACTCCAATCAGCAGCTGTTGGAAATAAACTTTCCTCAGGCTCACATGCTGTGGAGGAGGGGGAGGGGTCTAGCTGCTCCGTTTGCCTGGGCATGGAGCCAGGGCTGGGGCCGGGGGGTGCCCCCTCCTCTTCAGCTTGTCTGGGCATGGAGCCAGGACTGGGGCCGGGAGGCATACATTCCTCCGTGTTCGGGAGCAGATAAGAAGGCCCCGGCTGCTGTGAGAGCGGGCAAGACACAACAAGATTTATATTGTTTATTTTTAATGTACGCCACCAAGGATCACCGTATATGCATTGGGCGACTATATAAATCTATTTAATACATAAATAAATAGATAAGAATTGATATGGATCACAGGTCTTTAACGGCTACAAAATTAGGTGTGGCAGTTTTAATCTGTTCGTCCCTCTCTCTCTTTACACGCACACACAAACTGATAGTTCAAATACCATAATGTAAACACATGGTGCCATCCCACAGAGAAAGCCATATATATATATAGTCCAGGGGTGGGTTCTACTTACCTTTACTACCGGTTTGCAATGGGAATGTGCACACGCTTCTGCACATGCGCAGATCGCCTATGATGACATCCGGGTCAATGGGCAGAGCCTCCTGCCGGTTTTACTACCGGTTCTTCCGAACCGGGGACAACCCACCACTGATATAATCTATTTTGACCTGATGAATTCATGGTTGCGTTTACCTTTTCTGTTACAATAGTATACCTGCAAATGTGGATGAAAAATAAAACCTTAAAAAAGTTGCAGAGGCAGACATACAAATATGAGTCATACATCATTGTTTCCCTATCCACAGGGCAGCTTCATGTGGAGGATTGAATTGTTGACATAAGATAAGACAAACATGGAATCTTCATATTAAACCTTTGATAGATAGCCATAGCAGACTCCTTCACAGCAGAAAGACATTTATTTGGCCTCCAGAAGGATGGGAATAGTTTAGCTCAGGGGTCTCCAACCGTGGCAACTTTAAGCCTGGCGGACTTCAACTCCCAGAATTCCCCAGCCAGCTTTGCTGTCTGGGGGGGTTCTGGGAGTTGAAGTCCGCCAGGCTTAAAGTTGCCACGGTTGGAGACCCCTGGTTTAGTTAATGGCCACCAGCTAAAATAGTAGATAAATCTGCCCTTTGAACATGCTGCAAAATCATTTTTGAGCAGTTCTGATTATGTAATGTGGCCAATCACACCGAAACTCATCTTGTCATCAATAAACCCCTCATGAAATCAAAACTTGATCATTATCACCGGCCCCGTGTTCTCCTGAAAGTCTATTGGAGGGGAGCATGGATCCAATAGGATTGCTGTATTCAAAAGATAAGACAAAGCATCTGTACCCTCCTAAGTGCTCCCAGAATGCTGTAAAACCCCCTTACTAATTTTAAAAAGTACTTTTTTCACTTGTTAATACAAATCTTATTTGAACATGAGATTTGATTAGTGACTAACCAAGTGAATTTTATGAAACTTATTAAGAAACCCTCCATTCATGGTGGATCATTATGCTACCAGTGCTACAATAAGGTATTTTCACCCTATATAAAACAATGCATAAAATTAAACAAACTGAAGATAAACAATTGCTTGTGCAGTGTTAAAATAAATTTGTTGATTCAGATATAAGATTTTTGCTAAATACTGCAATTAAATACAAACAATTTTAACTATAAAGATTAAAAGAAAAATCTAGATGTAACTATAATGGATCCCCCCCCCCCGCTCCCCTTTAGGTTCATTACTGAAAAAGCAAAAACGAATGTAAGTATAAGAAAGACAGTGTTACTGTCAAGTTATTATTTCCTTAAGGATATTAAAGCGTTGAAAGATATTACAGTTTTTAAAGAATAACAGGGACCTGTTTGGAAAAATAGTAGCAGTAGCAACGACAAAAAGATATTTCATATTTTGTTCTGGCTCGATACAAAGCAATGAACAACTCTGAAAATAATTACAGCAAAATAAAAAGCAGGGGCAAACCTTGAATGTGTTTAAGAAAGCAAAGTCAAACAAATGAATCTTCCTTGTTCTAACAAGAAATGCCTTAAGGACACAAGAAGAGGGTTGATGTAACAAATATAATTTCAGCCTTTGATTCTGGAGATAAAAATATAGCCAGCCAGCTTGATAAGCAGCTGTGTAAGTAGTCCTTAACTTCCAGCCACAATTGGACCAGAACCTCTGTTGTTAATGCTATGATCATTAAATGAGTAGTGCCTGATTTTATTATCTTTTTTCCTTTGGTTGTTAAGCAAATCATGGTCATTAAGTGAATCTGGCTTCCCCCATTGAGTCTGCTTGTCGGAAGCCCTCAGGGAAAGTTGCAAATAGCGATCATATTTTCCTGAGATGTTGCAACCATTATAAATGCATGTTGGTTGCCAAGCACCCAAATTTTGATCATGTAACCATGGAAGCACTGCAACCATCATTTTTTTTCAACACTGTCATAATTTGAATGGACATTAAACAAATGTCATAAGTCAAGGATTGTACCTGTAGATAGTCTTTTCTCCATGACTCTATTATAGCTGCCTCTACTGTTTTGGTATTGGCTGTGTATAATGTTCCCTGATTTGTCTTGAATGTCCCACCATTTTCATTCCTGGAATTTGGGGTTCTGGTATTTTGGGAGTGAGGGTGGGGAGTCCTCAGTTTCTTCACAGTATAATCATTTTACGTTCAGATGTAACATTCCTTGTTCAGTGTTAATTTTGCTTGTGATTTGTGCATTAGGAACTCTCCATCCCTCTGTTCTCCATTGTATTATTGACAGGGCAATGATATACACTAAACATATATCTACAAGAGAGGTGGGTTTCAACAGGATCTGACCAGTTCTGGAGAACCAGTAGTGGAAATTTTGAGTAGTTTGGAGAACCGGTAAATACCACCTCTGACTGGCCTCGCCCCCATCTATTCTCTGCCTCCCACCTGATCGGGAGGAAATGGGGATTTTGCAGTAACCTTTCCCTGGATTGGGGAGGGAATGTAGATTTTACAGTATCCTTCCCCTGTCATGCCCAACAAATCACGCCCAACAAGCCACACCCACAGAACCGGTAGTAAAAAAAATTGAATCCCACCACTAATCTACAAGCCTCAATACAGTTCTTCTAGATTCCTGGAATGTGCTTTATATTCTTAAAAATCACAAACTTAAATGTTAGATACATTTGGACAGTTGAAATCAACAGAATATATAGTTACTTTCCTATCCTTAAAAAATGTAATGCATTTTTTAATTTTTTTTTTTTAAAAAAAACAGAAGGTCAATATTGTTTGCAACTAAAACATTCTATATTTGCAGTCCTCATTTGGGAAGCAAATAAAACCAGAGGCAAAAAGTATTAACTCCAGATGTGAAAAAGCTAGTAGGATTAGGGTTAGGGTTTGGTGCTAACCTAAAATGATAGCAGATAGAATATACAGTTCTTTTTTTCTTTTTTAATGTAATAGAATCCTCTTACACAACCCCAGTGGAAAAATGTGCAGGTCCGATATATTTATTTTATTTTTATTTATTTATTTATTTGATTTTTATACCGCCCTTCTCCCGAAGGACTCACGGCGGTGTACAGGCAAAATAAAACAAACAATACAAAGTACAATTTAAAATGCAATTTAAAAAACTTATTTAAATTAGCCTGAAAATTAAAATTTACCATACACTAAAAACCCCATTTAAAATTAGTAAAAAATTTAACATTAAAATTCAATTCAAGCCAGCCCCGCGCGGATGAAAAGGTGTGTCTTCAGTTCGCGACGGAATGTCCGAAGGTCAGGTATTTGGCGTAAACCCGGGGGAAGCTCATTCCAGAGTGTGGGAGCCCCCACAGAGAAGGCCCTTCCCCTGGGGGCCGCCAGCCGACATTGTTTGGCGGACGGCACCCTGAGAAGTCCCTCTCTGTGAGAGCGTATGGGTCGGTGGGAGGCATGTGGTAACAGCAGGCGGTCCCGTAAGTACCCAGGCCCTAAGCCATGGAGCGCTTTAAAAGGTCGTAACCAGCATCTTAAAGTGCACTCGAAAGGCCACAGGTAGCCAGTGCAGTCTGCGCAGGAGCGGTGTTACATGGGAGCTACACGTAGCTCCCTCTATCACCCGCGCAGCTGCATTCTGGACTAACTGAAGCCTCATATAGTAAGGTAATCATCTCAGAAGGGAGATTGTGGTGGAAAGTAGTCTGGATTCCCAGGAGGGAGGGGCTGCATTCCAGAGGAGCAAAAGATTGCCAAATTTAGAGTTTGTCTGGGAGGAAGAGAGTCAAAACAATTCCTCCTTAGGAGTCCACAGTGTATATTTTTAATGCTGTAGGTAGCCTACTTTAGTTTGGCAAGATGTCTGCCTACAGGCAAGGAAAAAAATGGAAACTGCTTAGAAGAACCTCAGGGTGTCTTTCTTGGTTTTTGGAGCATATTGTGCTGGAGAACAGAAGGGCAGCCTGCTTTCACATCCAACAAAAGATACGATCTATCCTACTGTAAATGATGAAGAAACATCACATGACCAATATAGTCAGAATATGCAATTGCAAAGACCATAGACTTGGTCTTCTCCTTAATCAGAAAAAAAGTGCATTGGAACTGTCCTGATGGTGTGCTTCAGTGGTGGGTTGCTACTGGTTCTCCCTGGTTCAATAGAGCCAGTAGCGGAAATGTTGATGTGAAAGCGAACCGGTTTGCCCCGACTGTCAGCTGGGCCCTCCCGCCTGCTATACCTGTGCTATACCTACCTTTATTCCTTTGTTTTTAGCCCAGCTGAAAGGCGCGGCGGAGCGGATTGCCATGCCTCAGCTGTTCAGCAATTCAATGCGCTTGCGCAAAGCGCGAGTTTGGCCCGCATGCAAGCAAAGCGCGTGCACAAAGCGAACCGGTGGTAACACTGGTTAGAACCCATCACTGTTGTGCTTGGCCATTTTCATTTTGAGAGGCAGCTGGGTTGACATGTTAAATGTTGGAATGACACAGGGACTCCCAAACTATGAGGTGTCCTGTGGGGCAGACAGAGTCCAGGAAAGGTGTAAAGTACCATGTAGTTACAAAATAAGTCTACCGTTCCCAAAGTTACAGTGGATTGTTTTCATTATTCATTGGTATTGATTTTAGTATTTGGACTTTAGGAGAGGTATGGAAATTAAGATAACACTTACAGGGAGAAGTGGTGGCAAAAAATCCAGGAACCCCAGCTCTAAAAAAAAGGATTATGTTACAGTCTGCTCACTCTGCTGATACTTGCAGAGCGATGGTATTGCAGAGACCTTAGAGTACACTTAAGAGAGTAAGAGTTTCATTAATGGGTCCTAGCATTACCATAAATGAAAAACTACCGATGCGGCTTTATGGCATTTCAGCTGCTATCTTAATGGTTCTCCGGCATTTTTCAAATACTTCCGAGCATTTGAAAAGTGGGCACTGAAGGCCTTCTTCTGAAAAGCAAGCAAACAAATAAACAAACAAACCAAAACCCCATACTCTAAATATTATTCAAACAAAATGGAACAAATGCATCTCGCTAAAACTGTTTTTCAGCTGATTATTTTGCTAAGTGGCCCTTTCAAACAGCAGGTGTCATAATGTGATCGGTTAATTCTAGCCATTGATTTCTAGCTCCGGTGAAAGAGGTCCACTACCCACCATCATGAATAAACACTGCCCAGCAACCACTGTGTCACAAACGAGGGCTCAGGAAGGTATGTTTCATTCATATGCAGACCCATCTGTCAGGCTTACTAAATTAACATCCATTTTCCCCCCCCAGTGGACTTAAAAGAACTTAACGGCTTTCAGGATCCTCTATTCATGTATAGTTTTGGCTGCTCAAAAACATTTGGATTTTGATAAAAGTGCTTTGTTGTTTTGCAGGCGCACCATCAGAAACAGAGGCTAAAGAGGCCAAAGGAGAGATCTGAAGGAGTTTCATGGTTTGCTATATGTTTTTGGAACATTTGGAATGACTTCTATCAATTAGTGTGGGTTTTTTTAGTCCACGGGACGCCACTATTCATTTAATTGTACTCTGCATGGGTAGAGCTTTGAACTCTGACAATCAGCACCATGCTGATATTTGTAAGATGGTGTGTATATATGAGCAAGTGACAGAGGGAGGCAGACACACACAGAGAGAAAATGTTAGACAATCATCTATCTTGTGAGAATAAATCTCTATCTGGTCTATGGCAAGTTTGCAAACTCAGTATTTGTATTTCATAAAATGACACACACCCCTTATTCTATTATTTTAAAATATGTGTTTACTCCACAGCGGAGACATTTTGTACACATCTTTTCCAAATATTTTACATTAAACATCATATTAAAATCCATATTCAAAAGATAACGTCCCGATGTTCAGCTTATTTTAGGATATATTGATTGTGCCCGTTTCTTAATCGTCTCACTTTAAATTCTCCAATCATGGTCTATCAGCATCTCATATGATAAGCAACTAACATGCAAGACATTCCTTGATTTCGTGAGAAACCTTTGAAAGGTTACATTTCTTTAAACTAATTGCCTTGCTGGGAAGCCCTGAAAAATATTATCTAAAAGAAGAGCAAAGCTTGCCCAGGGCAAGCCGCAACTGAGGGTGCGCATTAGAAGTGGAAAGTCCTTTTAATAGTCAGTTGCAGTGAGTAGAACTACAATCATCCCACGAGGCCACTTGATGTGCAGGGACATGGCTTGCAATCAACTACTTTGAAGCTCTTGACTAATGGCATGAAATAATCTTCTGGGACACCCATTTATATTTTGTATCTATGCTGAAGAGATATAATGAAAGATTCATAGGTTTGAACTAGTCATTAAGGCAACGGATCAGAAGCGGGTAACTGTGTCTCAGCTTTAGGAAGAAGGCAATGGCAATGGCAAGACACTTCTAAAAATGTTTCCAAGAAAACTGTAAGGGCTATTTATATGAGACTGTGAGACTGGGCCAAAGCCACCATAGCTAAAAGTGGTGAAAGCACCTAAGCAGAGCGCACAAAAGCCAGGAAAAGCTCCCTCAAGGAAAGGAACCAAGTTGTTAAGGAAACAAAAGGACAAAAGTTGGACCTGAGCCAGTGGTGGGATTCAGCCAGTTCAGGGAGAACCAGTTGTTAACTTTCTAAGCAGGTTGGAGAACTGGTTGTTGGAAGAAATCTTATTTTGGGTTTTTTCCACTTTACAGGGCTAATCCTGTAAGGAAAATTCTGGTGTTGTTTCTAGCCTAATCTTTATTGCCCTGCTTACAGAAACTGCCTCTCTGGTTAACACTTATTACATTGTAACAGCTAAGATGAAGCACCCATCGATGTGAGTGGCATTGAGTTGACCACGCCCACACGGTCACATGACTACCAAGCCATGCCTACCCAGCTGGTAATTAGGGCAAAGAACCGGTTGTTAAATTATTTGCATCCCACCACTGGCCTGAGCCCCTCCCTAAGTCTCACCAACAGCTAATAAAGGAGCAGACCTGAGAACATGGGAAGCCCCTCTCCACCAACAAAGCAAGGACTTTGGGGGATAAAAGGGGCCTACCCACTTTTTGAGTCGTTTTGAGATTCAGAGTTGGTGATTTCCGTCCCTCTGGCTGGCTAGTGCCTGACAGCAGGACATTGGGTAAGTATGAATGATTGTAAATAGATATACTTACAGTCAGTAAAGTTTATTTAAATTCACTGGGTCTCCATGTATTAATTTTGTTTCATAAGACCTGGAAGAAGAAAAAAATGAACATGTCTGTGTGTAGTGGGGAGGAAACATCCACATTAGAGTTAGCATCATCTTTTAATCTGGCACTCACAAATTCTTTTCCTGGAGAAACCTGGAAGCATTGCAGCGAGACGGACAGGGAAGAGCGAGCTCCTCTGAGCTTTGCGAATTCCCTGGGCCGTCAAACCGCTGTTAGAGGGGTCTTCAGACTGGAACTGTTCTGTACAGATGGTGAAGAAGGAGAGGCACCTCGGATGACCAAGAGGAACCGGCAAGTTCCTCGGAGGTCAGAGAATAGCTCTCCAACTCAACGGCGATAGCGGTGGTTACGATAGACATCATTAAGCTGGGGCAACCGGACAAGATTTTGAACAGGAGTGGTGATTTGAACAAAATGTTGAAGTTGGATGAGTGAACACCAACTCACAAGAAAATATTTTATTTGACATTTGGGGAAAAATCTTTGACGGTGGAATAGCGGCTAAACTAAGAAGGAATGCAAACAATATAATTAAGAGAAACGGAAGCATTACCCTAAGATTCGAGAAAATTGGGACTTTTAAATCAAAGTGGAGACCCCGCAAAAGAAAAAAAAGGGGGGAAAGGAACCCCTTTAAAAAGTTGGAAAAAATTTTGGACTTTTAAAACTTCTTGTTGTAATAAAAAAATGGGGGAAGAAAAGAAGAAGACGGGGCATTTAGAAATACAATGTGGGAAACCTCTCCGACTTTCCTCTTCTCCTGTGAATTGGAAGTAATTAAATTGGGATATTGATTTTAAATTGAACTAATTGGAACTAACTGGAACATCTAAAAACTAAAATTGAACAAAGTGCAGCTTTAAACAAAAGAAACAAAATGGATACCTTCGTTAACTGTTGATTTGACTGTGGATTCTAAAAAGACACCCTCAGGCAGAAGAGAAAACTACATTGACTAGCATTTGTTGTGGAAAATTCCTCTACTGAAGAGATAAAACTGGTGAGAAAATAAGAGGGAGGTTTTTGCCCGTACGCTGTTTGACTTTGACAATAATATAGAAATATAACTTTGAAAATAAAGAATGGCGCAGCGATTAATCAAAATTATGAAAAAGATGCATATCACTCTAAGACAAGAAATAAAAGAAATAATTACAAGACCATATGGAAAACAAGAACCAGAGGAAGTAAGAGCAGCAGCGGCATCGACATCAAATAAAGAAACCATGATGCAAGAAAGAGTGTTGGAAGACAAAAGAAAAAATGTTGGTGATGAATTTTTAAATGAGTGTGAAAATTTAAATGAGTCTAAAGAGAGAGATATAAAGAACGGGAAAAATAAAAAGAGAAACAGCACAGAGAAATTACACTGGGATTAGTAATAAGAAAAAATAAATTATTAAAAGGGGGATGAGAACTTTAAACAGAAAAGTATTGCAAATAAGACTGGGTAAGAACAATAAGGAAGGGAGGAAGAAACAAGGAGCGGCAGAAGGGGAGAAAAACAATACAAAGCCAAAAGATTACTTAGGGATCAATGGAGAAAAGATAAAAATGGGGGAAGGGAAGAAAAGGAGAGTGGATGGAAGTATAGGACTAATAAAGAGAGTAAAGAATTTTAAGAGGAAGAAGGAGAAAAAGAGGAAAAGGAGAAAAAAAAAGAAAACACTTAAGTAATGAGAGTGGATTTTAATATGAGAAAAGATGACTGAAGGCTATAATAGATTTTTAGCTTTAATGATATTGTAAAAGTTATTATGTAAAAATCTTTAAATTGAGTTTTTGCTTGTTCTCTTTTCTCTTTTCTCTCCTCTGGATTATGTAAAACAATTCATAAACTGGTATGGAAATGTAAAGATATGATTGATGGTGATGTTAAGCAGAAGATAGAATATATATTAAGGGGGAATAAAAGGGTTTGATATAAATGGGAATAGAAAAAAGGGGGGAAAAGAAGTATAACTAGATAAAAGATTAAAGATGGAGGTGAAAGGCAAGATTAGACTTTTAAGAGGATTGTAAATAAGGGAAGAAAAATTGGAGAAAATATATTGATGAAAGCATGGAAGGTGGGTTGGAAAATAACAAATTGGATATGAACATATACCTGGCAGATATTTTGTTCAGAAAAGATGTTTTGTATGTTGTCTGTGTCTAAAAAATAAAAATAAACTACTAAAAAAAAACCAAATTCTTTTCCTGAAATTTTCAGTCTTCTGTACTTCACATTCTTTATATTGCAGAGTGGTGCCATTAATTGGGAGCTGAGCAAGATATGTACCCTGGTGTCCTGAATAGTCAAAGACTATGCTGAGACTTAGCTAGCAGAAGTGGCCAGTGATCAGTAATGTAAATCCAACCTAAAGCAAGGAAGAAGTAGGAGAACATGTGAAGTTAGAGTGCTTCTTCTGAATTGCAATGTTTTATTTCTCATTAAGTAGGAAAAATAGAGTGGACTCCAAAACCTTCAAACAGAGGTTATCCCCCCCACCCCCGCCCTGCCCCAGATATTAAATATGTATATAATGAATAACACCCTGTTTGGGGAGGATGCTATTGACTGTTGCTATAGGTTTAGGCAGAGCAAAAGGATGCAACTGAAGAGGAGTTTGTAGCAAAGCACTCATTTTGTACTTTCCCATTTGCTGAGCTGAGATCATAAGCAGGAAGATTCAAAGCCCTTCCATGCTTAATATTGTTTCCTTCTCAACAGGTTGCAGTCGAGGACAAGGGTCACTGGAGAACAGGAGAAAACTGAGCTGACTGATTTATTTTCTGCGGATGGAAGGTGGAACATTAGCCCAGAACTTTGAGAGATTAAAAAAAAAAAGATTAGGTTTCTCTTTTCGGTGCCTCAGTGGCACCATGGGGCAAAGTGGGCTCCTGTTCCTATTCTCACAGAAGTTGTAGCAACTTAGTTCAATTTCACACTTGGTGTGCAGTTACTTTATTTTGATCCAGTTCCACTATTCATTCTCTCTCTGTCTCTGTCTCTCCCTCTCTCTCTTTCTCTTTCTTTCTCTCACGCACACAAAGAGACACACAGAGATTCCCCTTTTATGTAGTATTTTCTGTTTACCACATAAATAAGTTAAATTCTGGGTATTGTTTTATAAAAAGCAGATTAGACTCTTACAGCGGGAAAAAACCTGTGTAATCATCACATTTGTTTCCTTACGTGGATTAGCCATGTAACATGTGAACCATGAAAGTATCCATTTTTACCTTAATAAGTATACAGGTAGTCCTCGAGTTACAACGACAATTGACCCCAAAATTTATGTTGCTAATTGAAACAGTTAAGTGAATTTTGTGTTATGACCTTTTTTGCCACAGTTGTTAAGTGAATCGTTGCAGTTGTTAAGTGAGAAACATGGTTGTTAAGTGAATCTGGCTTCCCCATTGACTTTGCTTGTCAGAAAGTCATAAAAGAGGATCATATGAGCCCAGACACTGCCACGATCATAAATACGAACTAGTTGCCAAGCATTTGAACCTTGATCATGTGACCATGGGGATGTTGCAAAGGTCGTAAGTGCGAAAAATGGCCATAAGTCACTTTTTTCAGTGCCATAGTAACTTTGAATCAGAGGTGAAATGCTCCCAGTTCGGATTGGATCACCCGATCTGGTAGCGATGGCAGCGGGTGGTTTGGAGAACCAATAGCAAAAATCCCTGCCCCCCCCCCCATGCTCAGCTGAGCTGCACTGAAAAAATGCTTTTAAAAGTAAAAAAAAAGCCTCTGATGATCGCATGACTCAGCTGGGATCATCAGAGCCTTTTAAAAGCATTTTTTCTACAATGTCTTCGGCCGAAGAGGTTGTAGAAAAAAATGCTTTTAAAAGTAAAAAAAAAAAAAAAAAGTTGGCCATGCCCACCCAGTCACATTACCCCACCATCACCAAGCCATGCCCACAGAACCAGTAGTAACAAATTTTACATTTTACCCTTGCTTTGAATGGTCACTAAATGAATTATTATAAATCTAGGACAATCTGTACTTAGATCAGCTGCAATTCTCTCAACAGTCTGCCTGAACAGGGGAACAGCAATATTGCACTATTGAAGAGAATCGCTGAGCTCCACACCAAAAACATTTGAATCAACCTTGCCATCCCAGACATGCTGAGTAAGGGGTCAACAACTAATTGGCCTAAATTAAAGACATTTCAGAGGAATCTAAAGGAGTGTCTATTGTGTCATCTGCCCTCTGGAATAGTATCTTCCCAGAGTTTCATCTGACTTCCATCCTAACATTGTTCTGAACTCTTGGAAACCTGGCCGTTCTCCCTGCAGGTTGTTTTGTGCTGTTTTACTTGATTTCTGTTCTGTTCTGGATGTTTACAATTGGTTTCTTAATTGTTACTTTTCCTGCTTTTCAAATGCCAGTAACCCAGGATATGTATAACTAATATATATCTCTATCTCTATCATCTCTATCTCTATTTATCTCTGTCTCTATCTCTATCTCTTGGCATGAGATTAAATGGACTCCAGAGGATGGTAGAGGACAGGAAGGCCTGAAGGAACGTTGTCCATGGGGTTGCGATGGGTCGAACACAACTTCGTGACTAACAACAGCAACTATCTATCTATCTATCTATCTATCTATCTATCCATCCATCCATCCATCCATCCATCCATCTATCTATCTATCCACATACCGGTAGATAGGTAGGTAAGGAGATAGATAGATAGATAGATAGATAGATAGATAGATAGATAGATAGATAGATAGATAGATAGATAGATATACTGTATGTGTATGTGTTTGTGTGTATCTAGCTATCTGTCTGTCATCTATCTATCTATCTATCTATCTATCTATCTATCTATCTATCTATCTATCTATCTATCTATCTATCCTTCATGGGTTTTGATATGATTGCTGCTGGTCCAATATTGATTAAACTTATTAAATAATGTGTTGTGCAACTATTAAGTGTTACTAACGTTTGACGCTAAATTATATTAACCGTTAGCATAAACCTCAATGGGTAGCATTAAGGCACTTTTGTCTCCCAATATATGTTAAAGGTTTTGTAGTATATATATAGACAATGCACATTTCCGTTGGAAAAGAGTGTTCTTTTCTCTCCAAGTGTATCGACGGTTCTGTATTCTATATTCCCTCTTGGACAAAAGATACGAACAAACCAAAGGAACTTAAACCCCCAAAGGAAAAGGATGTTCAGTATTTAATTGAAAATGTGCAATCTGTAATCCTGAAATATAATTTACAAGAAGTTTCCTCGTCTATGTATGCATGTCAGAAATGCATACAAAGGTATGGCAATGTTTCATTGTTCTATAACTAAGGATTAACCTTAACTGACTCAGGGAAATATGGTGAAGTTGTCCTTACATTCTATAAGATGTGGAAGTACATTGTTTGTTACAGAAAAAGACTCACAAGGACAACTTAAATGTCAAAGGAGAAAATCGTACTCCTTTCTGGAAGAATAGTCTCTCTTCAACTGAAAAAGGAGAACAGGGACTGTTATGGTCAAAGCATTCTCTCTATTTATGACCCTTCTTACAGATAATCCTCAACATACGACCATAATTAAATCCAACATTTTTGTTGCTGGGTGAGACAGCTGTTAAGTGAATGTTGCCCCCATTTTATGACTTTTCTTACCATAGTTAAGTTAATCCCTGCAGCTGTTAAATTAGTAGCACGGTTGTTAATTGAATCGGGCTTCCTACTGACTTGGTTTGTCAGAAGTTCGCAAAAGGCGATCGCATGTCCCCAGGGCACTGCTGTTAACTGTTATAAATATAAACCAGTTGCAAAGCATCTGGATTTTGATCAGATGACCATGGGGATGCTGCAACCATCGTTAAGTGTGAAAAACAGCCATATCTCACTTTTATTCAGTGCCGTTGTAATTTCGAACCGTCACTAAACAAACATTTGTAAGTCGAGGACTATCATTCCAATTTTTAAAACAACCAGAAAGCTTCCGTGGACAGAGAAGACTCTACTACAGACTGTTATCCTTATCACATGGAGAACTACAAGAAGGTTAATAAACGCAGAGCTAGCATCTAAGCCCCTATTCTGCCTTTTCAAGAGTGGCATTCACCCACATCAAAAGCACTTTAGCAGAATTAAACTGAAGGTCAATTAGGTCAGTGGTCACCAACTGGTGGTCCGTGGACCACTGGTCCGGGAAAATTTTTTGGTGGTCCACAGAAAAATTATTAGCATTTTTTAATATTGCACTAAATAAGGGGTCCTCAAACTACGGCCCCTGGGACAAATGTGCAATGGACATTTGTGTTGCTGCAGAGAGTCTCCCCCTTCTGGGTCATTTTCTGCAGGTTGGGGGGGGGCAGAAATTCCAACTTGGAGTTTGCTTCAACCTCCTGGTGTAGGGCTTTGGGCAAAGGCTGGAGGGAAGTGCTGCTGGTGGGGAAGAGCCGGAGGGCCTCATTCCAGTGGGACTGCCTCATGGCCTGGAAATGGCTGACTATCTCAGTCGGTTGAGCCTACAGGCGCTGGTACCTGGCCTTGCACTCCCTCAGGTCTTCCCTCTGCTTGGAAAGCCTATGCTTGTAGTCCTCAGTGAGCTGCTTCTGCTGAGCCTCCTTCTCGGCCAGATCCAATTTGAACTGAACTGTTTTGCCAACTCTTTCTCATGGTGGCTGCTTAGCTCCCAGCAAATGCTTCCTGTTGAAGCCCTAAGGAGCCCGGGCGGGCAGGAGAGCAGTAACTGGGAAGGGAGTGGTGATTAGAGTCCAGCGAGGTGCCCCTCGACATGAATGACATCAAGTTGGCCATGCCCACCCAGTCACATGACCACCTAGCCACACCCACACAACCGGTCATTAAGCAGATCATATTAGTGGTCCGCGAGATTTTAAATTATGAATTTAGTGGTCGCTGTGGTCTGAAAGGTAGGTGACTCCTGAATTAGGTCATTAGGTTAAAATGAAGTCATTCTTCCCCCTTGGCTAAAACTGCTGCTGCTTTGAATAGCTTCAGGATATATTACTTGAGATGGATCCATGCGTAGTGTAATGTATTACTGTAAGTTTTGGAGGGAGTTTTAGGCGGGAAATATCTCGTCTCTGATTGGATGCAGCCTCAGGCTGAAGTGTATATAAGGAGAGGTTTTTCTCCAGAGTTTTGCTGGGTCACACTATATTAAAGAGCTGTTGTCACTAACCTGGTCTCCTGCCTCGTCAATACCCAAACATAACATTGGCGACGAAGGTGGGATTTTGAGGCAGAGCACCAGAACAGAGCTGAACTCACTACGAGACTCAAACCCAGCAAGGTGACGGCGAATGCAGCGATGACCGGCTACACGCCACCCACTCCGTTTGACCCTGCCCAGGAGACATGGGGAATATATATGACCCGTTTCGAGAGTTTCCTGGAGGCCAACGAGCTACAGGGAGTCTCCGACAACCGTAAACGGGCTTACTTCATAAGCCACTGTGGGTCCGCAGTCATCGCCGTCGCAGAAGCCCTAGCGGAGCCAACACCGCTACACTCCGTGTCGTGGCAGACCCTTCAGACCCTCCTGAAGAATCACTACGCACCAGCCCCGCCCAAATACGCTCGACGGTACGAGTTTGGGGAGCGCAGGCAACAAGAAGGCGAGTCTATCAGCGACTACATGGCAGCCCTGAGACAAGCCTCCAAGCATTGCGAGTACCGCGATCTGGACGAAGAGCTGCTGGAACAACTTATACGGGGGGTCAGAGACATCCGTTTGAGGAGACGGTTGCTAGCCAAGAGCAACCTGACATTGGCAAACGCCCTGGACGAAGCCAGAGCCCATGAGATGTCCAACCATGCAGCAGACACCTTACAAAAGCGACTCACGCCGATGGCGGGCGCAAAGCCGAGCACAGTCCACCACGAAGAAACCTATCGTGAGTCAACCAGCGAAGAGGAGGAAGAAGTCCACTACACCGGAAAATCGACAAGGGAAGACCCGGAGGAATGCGGAAGTTGCGGGGGGCGACATCAGCGCCAAAGATGTAAGTTCAGGGACGCCATTTGCCGGCGGTGTGAAAGGAAGGGGCACCTGGCTCAAGTCTGCCGAGCACCCCAACCTTCCCGCCGAAAATTCAAATCGTCCAATCAGAGCGGCTCTGAGTCAGAGATGCAAACCCCACATTCCCGCCGAAATTTCAAACCAGCCAATCAGAGCGCGAGATCGGCGAGGCGACCCGCGATTGGCCAGGAAAGAAAGAGCGCGAAGTCAAACCGAATGACTGTTACCATAGACCACGCAGCTACCCGCATCGAAGAAAAGATCTTCACAAACCCGACGATTGAAGGCGTACCGTGCCGACTGGAAGTAGACACAGGATCAGCTATCTCAATCATGTCCTGGGACACTTTTGTGAAAGCCTTGCCACACATCGCAAAGCGCAAGCTACAGAAACAACGGCTCCGGGTGCAGGATTACCAGGGCAACCGCATCCCTGTTCGAGGGACAACGACCGTCGAGGTCAAGTACGGGACATACGAAAAGACCCTGCCCATCACGTTAGTCGAGGGAACCTTGCCAAGCTTGCTGGGGCTAGACTGGTTCCGGCGTTGGGAATGGGGTGACTGGCGTCCACGGACGGATGCAACCTGCAAAACACCCTAATGGAGGAATTCGCAGACGTATTCGAGGACCGTTTAGGCAAGTACAAGGGACCCCTATCTCCTTCAATTTAGACCCCAAATAGCTCCCATTAGGTTAAAGGCAAGGAGGGTTCCTTTTGCACTCAAACCTAAAATCGACAAAGAGTTAGATAAATTAGTCAGCCAGGGGATACTAGTGCCAGTTGACCATGCCAAATGGGAGACGCCAATCGTCACCCCTATAAAACCAGACGGGTCCATAAGAATTTGCGCTGATTACAAGGCTACCTTGAACAAAGCATTGCAAAAGAGCGCCTACCCAGTTCCAGTAGTGCAACACTTATTGCACTCACTAGGGCACGGACAAGTTTTCGCCAAATTAGACTTGGCACAAGCGTACCAGCAGCTACCCGTAGATGCTAGCACAGCTGAAGCCCAGACCATTGTAACGCACCGAGGTGCCTTTAAATGCACTCGGTTACAGTTTGGGGTAAGCGTAGCCCCTGGGCTATTCCAAAATCTGATGGAACGACTCCTACAGGGGCTACCAGGAGTCGTGCCCTATTTCGATGACGTGTTGGTATCGGGGGAGAATTTGGAAGAACTGGGGGAGCGGCTGAGGAAAGTTTTGGCCGTTTTCCGGTCAGCCGGCCTGAAAGTTAAAGCAAAAAAATGCCAGGTGGGGGTCGAGTCAGTGGAATTTTTGGGATATAGGATAGATAAGAATGGAATTCACCCCACCGAGAGTAAGGTCAAAGCGATAAAGAGAGCCCCAGCACCCAAAAACAAGACAGAGCTTCAGGCTTTCCTGGGTCTGGTAAACTTTTATGCTGTATTTTTAAGAAACAAAGCAACCGTTGCTGAACCGTTGCACAAGTTGTTAGGAAAAAACGCTGTTTGGTCTTGGGGAAAGACAGAAAACAGAGCATTTGAGGCAGTCAAAAACTTGCTATCAAGCGAAAGCCTGTTAGTCCAGTACAGTAGCAGGCTGCCGTTAGTACTGGTCTGCGATGCATCCCCCTATGGAGTAGGAGCTGTACTTAGCCACAGACTCCCAAACGGCACTGAAGCCCCTATAGCGTTCTATTCATGAACGATGTCCCGGCTGAAAGAAATTACAGCCAGCTAGATAGGGAGGCTCTGCAATAGTGTCAGGCGTGAAGAAATTTCACGAATACGTTTTGGGCGAGACTTTGAAATTGTGACGGATCACAGACCGCTATTGGGGTTACTGGCTGGCGACCGCCCAACGCCAGTAGCACTCTCACCTAGACTGACCAGATGGACTATTTTTCTGGCCGCCTACTCCTACAAACTGCAGCATCGGCCTGGAAAGGAGTTGGGGCATGCAGACGCACTGAGCAGATGCCCATTGCCAGGAAAATCGAGGACCCCACCCGGCGCACCCGTTCTACTAATTGACTCTTTGGACTCTGGCCCAGCCACATCTCAGGAAGTGGCTCGGGCCTCATACCGGACGTTGTATTAAGAACTGTGATTGGATGGGTTCAAGGGATGGCCGCTACCGGGCGAGCGTTTTAAAGAGTTTGTAAAGAAAAAGGGAATTGTCTGTACAAGGGGTGCCTGCTCTGGGGGATAGGGTAGTGGTCCCGAAAACTAAGGAAAAAGTCCTGGAACTCCTGCATGAGGGTCACCCAGGAATTGTGAGGATGAAGGGTTAGCGAGGAGCTATGTCTGGTGGCCCCTAATGGACAGGGAAATCAGTGACAGGGTTGGCCGATGCCAAGTATGTCAGGAATCCAGACCCTTACCACCCACGGCCCCAGTGTTGAGTGGGAGAAACCCCAGGCCCTTGGTCCCGCATACATATTGACTTTGCCGGCCCATTCCACGGCCAAACATTTCTAATTGTGGTGGATGCATTCTCCAAATGGCTGGAGATCATTCTAATGAAATCCACAACCGCTGGAGCTGTCACTGCAGCCCTAAAACACCTTTTCGCCACACATGGGCTACCGGACACCATCGTGTCCGATAACGTCCACAGTTCACCGCAGCATTATTTGAAGGGTACCTGGCTGAAGAGGGCATCCGACATGCCCTCTCAGCGCCGTTCCACCCTGCGTCGAACGGCCTTGCTGAACGATTTGTTCGGAGTGCGAAGAAGCGCTATCACGAAGTAGCCCGGGATTGGCAGTCACAAATCGACGCATTCCTAACTGTCCAACATAGGACCCCTGTGTAGCCACTGGCCGCAGCCCAGCCGAGCTGCTAATGGGGCGAAGCTAAGATGCCCACTAGACCGGCTGCACCCAAGCTACATACAAGACGGGTTCAGAACTAAACCAGAAACTCAGAGAAATAGCCATAGGAGACACAGTATGGGCTCGGAATTACAGCGCCGGCCCTAGCTGGAAGAGGGGAGAATCATAGACCAAACGGGCCCCAAATCCTATCTAGTGGAGCTAGACGATGGCAGAATCTGGCGGCGCCACATAGATCAATTAAGAAACAGATTGAGCGATAAGGCAGAATTAGGCGAGACCAGCCCTGACTATGATTTAATTAACCCCACAGCTGACTGGAGCCGAGAACAAACAGAAATCGTAAGCAAAGAACCAAACAGAGACTTATCTGAGTCAGGCGAGGTCCAGCGACACCCTCCGGTCCCTCTAGAGGACAGCAGGCCCGAGCCGGCGAATAATCCAGGGCCGGATGGCCGGGAGGAGGAGCTCAGAGGAACGAAAAGTCCCTCCGGCACGCTCGACTCAACTCCAGAAAGTGAACTGCGCAGGTCCGGGAGAGTCAGGAGACGCCCCACGTACCTGCAGGACTACGTAGAGAAGTAGTATGCAAATATGGGCAAAGTGCCTTCTGGGAGGGAAGGAGTGTAATGTATTACTGTAAGTTTTGGAGGGAGTTTTAGGCGGGAAATATCTCGTCTCTGATTGGATGCAGCCTCAGGCTGAAGTGTATATAAGGAGAGGTTTTTCTCCAGAGTTTTGCTGGGTCACACTATATTAAAGAGCTGTTGTCACTAACCTGGTCTCCTGCCTCGTCAATACCCAAACATAACACGTATCAAATTCAGGCCTCATCATGGTGCTTGAATGCATGATAAACCCCATTTAAATTCAAACTTATGCAGCTAATTTCTGAATATATGATCAAACCTAGAGTTGTTTAATTTAAATGCAAAGCAAACTTTATAAAGGTGAGTCTAACAAATCTCTACTGCAAAACACCAGATGCAAAACACTACATGACAACCAAGAAATCAAAAACCTCTAATTTATGGTTAGGTTCTTTGGATTTTTGCAGTTTGGTTCTGACAGCCTAGTACTGAAAATGATTTTAGAATCATAATATATACATTAATGCACCAGAATGTGATTCAATGAAGTTCACGCTATAAGACAATTGGATAGTATTCAGAATGCAAGGACTTACTTTTTCAGAAAGAAGGAAATGGAAGACAATTTATCATACCGAAAGCAAATTACCTCTGTCATTTTAAAACCATAAATTCTGTTTCTAGTCAAATGCATAGAAATAGACCCATGGAACTCTAAAAACATTCCTAGCCATGTTTGTGATTTATACCGATTAAAACAAGTATCATTGATAAAGCTAGAATTTTGTTAATAAATCTGCCATGATTATACGCATAGGTATCTGTTGTCCCAAAGGTGTTTTTTCAAGAAGCAACTGGACTTCCTTGTTTTTCTTTGAAGACATTTTGCTTCTCTGAAGCTTCTTCAGCTCTGGTTGGATGGTGGGGAATGGAAGAGCCGAGGTGGTGCAGTGGTTAGAGTGCAGTACTGCAGGCTACTTCTGCCAGCAGTTTGGCAGATCGAATCTCACCAGGCTCAAGGTTAACTCAGCCTTCCATCCTTCCGAGGTGGGTAAAATGAAGACCCAGATTGTTGGGGGCAAGAGGCTGACTCTGTAAACCGCTTAGAGAAGGCTGTAAAAGCACTGTGAAGTGGTATAGTAAGTCTAAGTGCTATTGCTATTGATTTTAACAAATTTTTAAATTCTTAGAAATTAATTTTAAATGGGGTTTTTTAGCTTATTATATATTTTGCTTCTCAGGCCAATTTTAAAATAAGTTTTTTAACTGCATTTTAAATTTGTATATTGTACCGTCTGTTTTATTCTTGCCTGTACACCACCCTGAGTCCTTCGGGAGAAGGGCAGTATAGAAATCAAATAAATAATAATAATAATAATAATAATAATAATAATAATAATAATAATAATAATAATAATAATAATAATAATAATAATAATAATATTCCTTGCAGACAGCTGGACATTTCCATACTTTTTAGAGAGTTTTTGAGGCCACCTGGAGTCCTCAGGGTCGCCACACCCATTTGCACAACAACTCAGATGAATCTGAGGACACAGACAAACCTCCAGGTGGCCTCAACAACTCTCTAAAAAGAATGCAAAGGACCAGCTGTTTGCAAGGGGTATAAATCCTTCCATTCCCCACCATCCAGCCAGAGCTGAAGAAGCTTCTTGGATGAGAAGCGAAACATTTTCAAAGAAAAACCAGAAAGTCCAGTTGCCTCTTGAAAAAGCATCTTTCGAACAAACATGACTTGGATGACTAAGAATCTCAATAGACATGGGTATCTTTTTCTCTAAATCACAATTGGACTGATACTAATAAGAAAAAGAGCAGGAGATTTACTTGAGAAAGCAGTGTGGGACAGGTTAGCATTTTATTCCATGCCTGCTGAAATGATCTTTTTGAAAGACCTCAAGAGACCAAACTTTGGATCTTTGATTACATGTAGATCAGTTTTTCTTAGGCAGTACACGTTGTCCTCGACCTACGACCACAACTGAGCCCAAAATGTATGTGTCTATGTGAAAAATTTGTTAAGTGAGTTCTGCCCCACCTTACCACCTTTCTTGCCATATTGCTAAGTGAATCACTGCACTTGTTAAGTTGGTAACACTTAAGTTGGTTAAGCGAATCTGGCTTCCCCATTGGTTTTGCTTGTCAAAAGGTCGCAAAAAAGGATCACATGATCCCAGAAAGCTGCAATGTTCATAAATACAAATCAATTGCCAAGTGTCTGAATTTTGATCATATGATTATGGGAATGCTGCAATGGTCGTAAGTGTGAAAAAATGGTCGTAAGTCACTTCTTTCAGCACTGTTGTAACTTTGAATGATCACTAAACAAACTGTTGTAAGGCGAGAACTACCTGTGTAATGTATCCAAGTCGATGGGAATTATTTCTATGCAGAGCTTCAAAGAAGTCTTGGATAAGACAAATTGTAAGAGATTTAACCCATTGGAGACTGCATTACCATCAAGCTAAAATCACATCACTGGACAGAGTCCTTTGCTAAGGCATTGTATTAAAAGCCTGTGGCATTATAGCATCCACAATGGCCTGTTCTTTGCGAAACTCATCCAATTGTACACAAAAAAGATAAAGTTTAACAAATCTCTTTTAATGTTAAATACTGAGTGCATGTGTGTATGGGATGGCCTATATAGGAATAAATTAATGCAACATTGCTGTAGGTCAGGGGTGTCCAAACTTGGCCCCATTAAGAGTGGTGGATTTGAACTCCCAGAATTCCCCAGCCAGCATGAGCTATAAATATGAGCAAGTTGCTGGCTGGGGAATTCTGGGAGTTGAAGTCCACCACTCTTCCAGGGACCAAGTTTGGACATCCCTGCGGTAGGTGAACAAAGGCTCTAATCCTTATATGGCACAGAAGAGGCTGTACTTCCTGAGAATGCTCAGGAAGATAAATCTATCTCAGCATCTACTTCTGTCCTACTATCGCAGCACCATTGAGAGTGTCCTGACATATGGCATTCTTGCATGGTATGGGAGCAGCTCTGCAGCGGACAAAAAAGCTCTACAGAGAATTATTAAAACTGCCCAGAATATCATTGGGCTCCAGCTACCAGCCCTGGATGACATCTTCGCATCTGACTGTTTGAGGAAATTGCACAACATTCTCAGAGGCTCTTCCCATCCTGCTTACAATCTTTTTGGACTGTTGGTTTCTGGCAGAAGATACAGAACAATTAAAACTCAGACCACACGTCTTCTGAACAGTTTTTATCCCAGAGCTATAATTGCACTCAACAATGAACTAAAGGGCCACCATCAGTAAGCTGTTGGACAGCATTACTTGGTCTGCTGTGTGGATGCTTGGGTGGTTAAGGGGTGGGGAATTTTTGGTGGGTGGGTGGGTGTCTGGAGATTGTCATGTGTGTTGGGCTTGGTCTCTGGGTGTTATGTGAATTTTGTTGTATGAGCATACTGTGTATATACGTACAATGACAATAAACTTTATATATATATATATATATATATATATATAAAGTTTATATATATATATATATATATATATATATAGGTCTTTGGTTGTTCGGGTTTTCTCCCGTGTAAAATTGGAAGTGTCTTGGCGACGTTTCGACGAAGTCTCATTCGTCATCTTCAGGCTTCAGCTTCGTGCTTCTGGGAGCAATGTGTGATCGCAGCTGTTTCTTCCTTTTAACTGCTAGTGGGGGTTTGAACTGATTGGGTGGGAGCTTGGCTGTGCTCTGATTGGATGGGGGTTTTTCTGTGCTCTGATTGGCTGGGGGTGTGTCCTGTGTTGGTGGGGGCTTGGTTGTGCTCAGTCTAGTCTGTGCTGCAGGGGGATTTGAGCTGGTGAGCTGCATAGCTGTTGTTTGGCTTTGTGGTCGTGCTACATCTTCATAGTGGGTGTCAGTCTGCTGCATGAATGGATTGGAGGGATTTGAAATGGCTAATGTTGCAGCTGCGGTCTGGCTTCTGGTCCTTGGTCGTGCTTCATGATCAGTGTGGGTTTGGGTCTGCTTTCTGGGTGGATGTGCGGTGGTGACATCCTGTGTGGACCTTGTGAGTGTGGGTCTGGTGTCATTCCTCGTGTTAGGGACTCGTTTGTCAATAAGGGCGGGTTTCCAAATGGCTGGTAGGCGGGAGGTGTCATCTCGTTTGTTCATGCTGTGTGGGCGTTTTTCTATCTCAATGGCTTCTCTGATTATTCTGTTGTTAAAGTGTTCAGTTTTGGCGATAGTTCTGGTCTTTTTAAATTCAATATCATGTCCTGTGACTTTAAAATGTTGGACCAGGGAAGAAGTTGGTTCCTCTTTTTTGAATGAGTTCTTGTGTTCTTCAATGCGTGCACTTATTCTTCTGTTGGTTTGTCCAATGTATGTGGTGGGGCAGGCGGTGCATGGGATTTCATATACTCCTTGATTTTCTAACTCAATTTTGTCTTTGGGGTTTCTTAGGATGGTGGATATTTTTCTGTTTGTGCAGAATGCTGTCTTGATGTTGTGTTTGTGGAGGATCTTGCTGATTCTGTCTGTGGTGCCTTTTATATATGGGAGGAGGGCTGTGCCGTTTTCTTGTTCTCTGTCTTGGATTTTAGTGGGGGGTTCTTTTTGGATTAGCTTGGTAATCTTATTTCTTTGGAATCCATAACCCCCACTAGCAGTTAAAAGGAAGAAACAGCTGCGATCACACATTGCTCCCAGAAGCACGAAGCTGAAGCCTGAAGATGACGAATGAGACTTCGTCGAAACGTCGCCAAGACACTTCCAATTTTACACGGGAGAAAACCCGAACAACCAAAGACCTATATACAAACACCGTGAAAACCTCAGAAAACATATATATATATATATATATATATATATATATATATATATATATATATATATATATATATATATATATATATATATATAGGTCTTTGGTTGTTCGGGTTTTCTCCCGTGTAAAATTGAAAGTGTCTTGGCGACGTTTCGACGAAGTCTCATTCGTCATCTTCAGGCTTCAACCGTGCTTCTGGGAGCAATGTGTGATCGCAGCTGTTTCTTCCTTTTAACTGCTAGTGGGGTTTGAACTGATTGGGTGGGAGCTTGGCTGTGCTCTGATTGGATGGGGTTTTCTGTGCTCTGATTGGCTGGGGTGTGTCCTGTGTTGGTGGGGGCTTGGTTGTGCTCAGTCTAGTCTGTGCTGCAGGGGGATTTGAGCTGGTGAGCTGCATAGCTGTTGTTTGGCTTTGTGGTCGTGCTACATCTTCATAGTGGGTGTCAGTCTGCTGCATGAATGGATTGGAGGGGTTTGAAATGGCTAATGTTGCAGCTGCGGTCTGGCTTCTGGTCCTTGGTCGTGCTTCATGATCAGTGTGGGTTTGGGTCTGCTTTCTGGGTGGATGTGCGGTGGTGACATCCTGTGTGGACCTTGTGAGTGTGGGTCTGGTGTCATTCCTCGTGTTAGGGACTCGTTTGTCAATAACGGCGGGTTTCCAAATGGCTGGTAGGCGGGAGGTGTCATCTCGTTTGTTCATGCTGTGTGGGCGTTTTTCTATCTCAATGGCTTCTCTGATTATTCTGTTGTTAAAGTGTTCAGTTTTGGCGATAGTTCTGGTCTTTTTAAATTCAATATCATGTCCTGTGACTTTAAAATGTTGGACCAGGGAAGAAGTTGGTTCCTCTTTTTTGAATGAGTTCTTGTGTTCTTCAATGCGTGCACTTATTCTTCTGTTGGTTTGTCCAATGTATGTGGTGGGGCAGGCGGTGCATGGGATTTCATATACTCCTTGATTTTCTAACTCAATTTTGTCTTTGGGGTTTCTTAGGATGGTGGATATTTTTCTGTTTGTGCAGAATGCTGTCTTGATGTTGTGTTTGTGGAGGATCTTGCTGATTCTGTCTGTGGTGCCTTTTATATATGGGAGGAGGGCTGTGCCGTTTTCTTGTTCTCTGTCTTGGATTTTAGTGGGGGGTTCTTTTTGGATTAGTTTGGTAATCTTATTTCTTTGGAATCCATAACCCCCACTAGCAGTTAAAAGGAAGAAACAGCTGCGATCACACATTGCTCCCAGAAGCACGAAGCTGAAGCCTGAAGATGACGAATGAGACTTCGTCGAACGTCGCCAAGACACTTCCAATTTTACACGGGAGAATACCCGAACAACCAAAGACCTATATACAAACACCCGTGAAAACCTCAGAAAACATATATATATATATATATATATATATATATATATATATATATATATATATATATATATATATATAGGTCTTTGGTTGTTCGGGTTTTCTCCCGTGTAAAATTGGAAGTGTCTTGGCGACGTTTCGACGAAGTCTCATTCGTCATCTTCAGGCTTCAGGCTTCAGCTTCGTGCTTCTGGGAGCAATGTGTGATCGCAGCTGTTTCTTCCTTTTAACTGCTAGTGGGGGTTTGAACTGATTGGGTGGGAGCTTGGCTGTGCTCTGATTGGATGGGGGTTTTTCTGTGCTCTGATTGGCTGGGGGTGTGTCCTGTGTTGGTGGGGGCTTGGTTGTGCTCAGTCTAGTCTGTGCTGCAGGGGGATTTGAGCTGGTGAGCTGCATAGCTGTTGTTTGGCTTTGTGATCGTGCTACATACAAAATGTTATTTCTCTCGATGCTGATGAGTCACCCAGGAACAAACTTCAGCTCTTAGTTAATCCGTTGATTTGCCTGCTACGATGAGACACAGCAGCTCTGGCTGCCTTTATATCCTGTGGGGTGTGGCTCCATGACTCAGCACTTCCTAGGCCTGCCCCACCCCTGCTTCTGTTGTTCCCTCCTCTCCTGTCTACGAAACCTAGGGTCCAATCAAGCCATCAACCAAGCCATGGGTCTGAAGGCGTGGCCTGGGGGGGAAAGAGTCAGGAGATGGAGGCCTCGTTATCTCCTCCACCTGGCCTGCCTCTGGTTCCTGGAGCTGAGCCAGGGAAGCCGGTGCTCCCGAGGTAAGTACTGACAGCCCTTCCCCCTCACTTTCCAAGTCACTTTCTGGCAGGAGGCCCGGCTCGCAGGGCGCAGACACAACAGATCCAGACCTTTCTGTTGGCATAAAGTCTAATAGGAAGTAGGCTTTTTTAAAGAGGAGAGGAAGTTCTTGGAAGTTCGGATTCCTCACCCAGGCAGTTGCAAGATGACAAAAAATTGTTGTAGTAATTGAATTTGCTTCCTAAAGACAACTCGACATTTATTTCACTTTGTATTTTTATTAAAAGTTTCTGTAAGTTCACCAACATTTTTTTATTATCAGAATGCAAAGAATTGAGTGTTGTTTATTTTAGAAAATAATGTGAGGAGTGGGGTGGGGGGAGAAATTTGACAGATTCAGCTACTGTATCCTCCCCCCAGTTGCTCCCATTGTCTTGAATTCTCTGCAATGTTGACTCTCATCCCTTAAATCTTTGAAGAACCAAACAAAAGGCTATTTCAAGTTACTGTTTATGCTATTAACAGGCAGTGTAAAGTTGGATAATGTATGTCCAAAGTCAACAGTGTTTAGTAATTTACTACCAACAAAGCACTACTGATTAGACAAGACAAAGGAGAAAAAAATGTCTGTAGGGAGGAAAATATCAGCTAAAAATAAAACAAAATTTGCTTTGCTTCTTGCAGATAAGGAATTAAGTAAATAATAACGGAAGCTTGCAAATGAAACAGAATCTCATAGGATGTTTATCTGAAAGACGCCAGAGGAATAATACAAAGTATTAAAAAGTTTAAAGCTTTCAAGAATTGTCTAATACAATAGTATTTGAGGACACCATGTCAAAAAGTTAATGCAGGAGAAGATCAAAACTATGTTCAATAATTTTGATTGAAACTTTACTGATGTTGCTGACCAGCCATGACCGAAGGGCAACATCCAAGTGTAGGTGAAAGTTAGGGAAATCACTGAGGCAAGAATGAGCTCAGAAAAGAATGGAGTGGAAAGGGAAAAGGAAAGCAAACATTCCTAATTTATATTTATTTATTTATTTATTTATTTATTTATTTATTTATTTATTTATTTAATCACATTTTTATACCGCCCTATCTCCCGATGGGCTACTCTGGGCTTGCTTCTTCGTCTTTCACCCCTTTTTATTGACTTGGACCAGAAAACAAGGTAGAACAGCACAGCCAATCCAATCTTCCCACTATAGTGTATAGAGCAGGGGTGTCAAACTCGTGTCGTCAGGCGGCATCATGTGACGTATCGAGACTTTTCCTCCCTTTGCTAAACCGGGTGGGGGCGGGGCCAGCACATGACACATCAGGCTTGTGGACTGCAAGTTTGAGACCTCTGGTCTATTCTTAAATCAGTGGGCAATGCCTTTTAATGCAGACCTAAAATAACCCTGTTAAAGGCAGAAGAGAACAGAGTAGCACTTTCCCCCTCAATGCAATAGAGGAAACAAGTAGCTACCACCCGTCTCAGGCTTTGCATCCCCAAAGTTGAGGAAAAACAGACCAATATCTTGTACTCTCCAAACCAGAGAATTATGGGAGATGACATTTAGGAAGTAAAAATCCAAACCAAAACCAAGAAGTCCCACTGATGTTATTGTTGACAATAAGCTGCGAACTTAATTGCTGTGTTACATTTGACATTGTCTTGTCATTTATTTGTAATCCTGAATTCGGCTGGAAGTGGGTGGGAGAGAGGAAAGCTGCTGCTATGTCAAGCTATAATGACATAAATTTGGATAAAATGTTCTTTATTCTCAGATTTCAATTACTGATTCTGTATGAAGGGGAAAGTATACCGGGGACCTTGTTTCACTAGTAATAATAACAATTAATATGATCTGGATATGAGTTAATAATGTCCAAAGTAGGATTACAATATGCAAGTAACAATTAATAGCTGGGGAAAAGAGGGGTTGGAGAAAGGGAAAATATGCTACTGGAATGCTCTTTTTATTCATTTTAAACTACCCTTTACTTTTGCTTTGTAATATTTTTTTTAGAAATTCTTTAGATATATACATATAATTCTTTTTCGTTTTTGCTTTGCTTGAATGTCTTAACCAATAATAGACAGATTTAAAAAATTCCACAATTTGATTTTTTTTTTAGATTATAGCCTTTCCAATAACAAATGATGTTTTGAAATGATCTATCATTTGTCATTGGAGATGCAGTGAAAATAATACTTTATTTTTTTTTTTACTTTTGGACAAAGAAGAATCAAAAGACTTATGGTACAAGAAAGACAAACTTATGATTCCAAAAATTTGATTACTATAGCTATGCATGTCTGCAATGAATTATGGCATCAATTTGTTGTCTATAAATACACAATTTTCATGTTTCTTCTCTTTTACCTTTTTCTCCCTTTTATAATTTTGTGTGTGTTTCTTTGTTTTTTTTGCATTCAGTTAATAATATATTTTTTTTAAAAAAATGTTCAGGCTATTGTTGGTCATCCAGACTCACCTAATTTGGTGTGGGCAGCATTTTTATTTAGAGATCTCACCACAATGAATAGCTAGCACATTCTGCCCCACAAACTAACTAATAAAAACAAATCTAGATTGTTGCATAAACCCACCCTGTGTAATTAAGATTCAGTGTGTTGCATGGATTAAATAATGACATCATGACTTAGCTTAACATAGGACTGCTTTCTGTTTAAATGCTCAATGCACAGATGCTCCCTAAACGTAATAGATTTTCTGTCACTTATTCTGATCATCGAAAAGGCTCTGCTGTAGACAGAAAAACAGTAAGAAAAGTACACTGTATCACAATAATAGCAGTCATGTAACATATTGCCCAGGGATGAAATCTACTTACCTTTCTTACCAGGTCGGATATGCACGCGCCCCACATGCACTCACTTCGCTCATGCGTCACATGCGTGTGCATGCACAAAACCTTCTGCGCATGTGCAGAAGGTAAAAAACATTACTTCCTGGTTAAAACCAGGAAGTAATGACACCGGGGTGGGTGAGTGGAACTTTGCTCCACCATTGCTACCAGATCCCCGAACCACAGACCACAGGTGCTACAGATCACCAGATCCAGTCAGAGGAGCATTTCACCCCTGATATTGCCATATGTATATCAACAGCTCAGGCAGAAAATAAAGGGCTGTTGCTGAATTCAATTTGAATACTATGTTCGTCTTGAAGGGCTTTTCCCCCCAAGAGTAATAGGCAACTACAGTATGGTGGAGCAAGAGCCCTACTGTAGTTTACTCTGCCAAGCACAGAAATCACTCCAATTCTCTCATCTGCACCATTTTTCCTTCTAAACTGTGCATATTTCTCCAGCTATCTCCCTGCTTTCTTCAGTGGCACTAATTTTTATATGGCATTTTTCTTGTAGCGAATCCTCTGATTCCACCAAACACATTGACAGGATTTTGTACTGACACTTTTACCAATATTGAAAAATATTTAAAAATTGAAAAATAAATAAAACTGAGTAGCACTCATTGAGCCCATCAGTTTGCTTTGCTTTTCCTTCGTGAGGTGATGCTTCATAATGGTGCTGACAGGGAGATGAGCTCACAAAGGGGAAGTAGATAAAATCTTTGGATGGGCTGAATGGAAGTTGCTCACTCATGAGGCTTTCTGTGTGTATGTATTGACTAATGGTAGCTTAGATCAGATTTTGGCTTTATTTAACTTTTCAGTATTTGTTTGCTTATTTATCTTATTTAATCTACTTATTTATTTAGATTCATTTACACACAATATTTGTTATTTATTTATTATTTATTATGCTTATCTTTATTATTTTTACTTATATTATTTATTATCTTTACCTATTATCTTTATTTATTTATTATATTTGCTATATTTTAAGATTAGTTTAGTTTAGGGCATTAGGGATGGAGACATTCTATGCAGAGAAACTCCTCGTTGAGGTAAGAGATCTTCTGTTTTATTTATTTATTTACTTGTCAACTTGCGTGTGTAATTCTAGAATTAATTCAGGATTCAAAATTCTATCTGCTTCTTTGGCAATTTCTTTGGGGAAATTGTTGAAAAAGTGATGGGGCTCAAGGCTTAGGCAGAAACAACATTGGTTGCCCTTGATAGATGACTGGCTCAGGACCTGGTTCTGGAAGTGCACCTTTCTTGGTTCTTTTACATTTCTAAGGGCTTCAGTATTATTCACCAAAACATCCTGGACTGCTTACAAGGGTAGGAAGTTGATAGCAACTTGTAGTGATTCTGCCATGTCTTAGGTTGGTGGTACCAGTTATGGGAAATAAGGAAGGAGCTGCAGCTGACTAGAGGTGAAATTCAGGTGATATCATGAGGATTGTTGCTTAACAATGGTTAGTGAGGGTCTTCATGCTATGGTTAGAGGGACATGAGGATCAACTAGCTGGGTTGATTCCCTCTAACTCTCTAAATAAGATTAGCATACGGGATCCAACTGAACTTTTGTTCTTATTAATCTTTTTTTTTTTTCCATAACTGGAAGAATCTACCCTATGTGTATTTTTAAAAATCCAATTGGTCTTCTATGTCTAGAATCCTTTCTTTCAAAAGAATTGACTTTAGGTGGAAGAGGAGAACGACCGTTTAGCCAGCGAAATGGCTCACCTTATGAGGGAGAATAAGGAGCTGCAGAACAAAATGAAAGACAATCCAGAAAGTGAGTATTATTTTAACTTAACAACATTTTAATAGTTTCCATTCACTAAAAGTGATTTAGTTCATCTTTGACTCTACAAGTTCTAGTTCTTTTGTTATTTTTTTGCCAGGAGTTGCTGACAGAGATGAGGAAAGGGAGTATGAGGTGTTTAAGGAGAAATATGAAAAGTACCAGAAATCCCTCAGCAGAGTGATGACTATAAGTATTGTACATGATAGGAAGAAATTAGAACAACCTCTGTAAGTGAGATTTTATAATGCATTAAAAGTTAAAAAAAATTGAAAGTTTTTTATTTTTTAGACAAACAAACATAAAAATATCTTCACACAAATTCAGTGTGTCGTTGGTTGATTACAAATATTTTGTGCAATTTCAGCATATACATAACATATGATTTATCTAGTTTTACGTTTTATCTATCTGATATATATCCAAATATTTGGTCAGTTAATCATTTAATTATAAGTATTTCTTCCCTCATTTCATGTAAAGTATTCTAAATTTTATGTTAATCATATTACATCATTTCATCATCTTAAATCAGAATGTATTTCAACCATTCTTCCATTATAAAAACTTCTATCAAACTTCATTAACATTTTTTTTTTAAGTGCTTCAGTTAATTCCATCATTGTTATATTTCCTTCTAGCATCATTTCAGTATCTTTGGGAATCTGAGGTAAATTCGTTTTCTGTAAATAGCGCTTAACACTATCCTCTATATTCTCTTGTTCATATAATTTTCTATAGCAATCTTGTATAATTTTTTTCTTTTCTTCATTCCCATATCTGGTCTGTCCTTGATCATCCACTAACCACATTATTTTTCATGGTTCTTTCTCTTTTTTCAATTTATATGCTAACCATCTACCTGGTTTATTGGCATTTTCAAAGTAATTCTGTTTCACACCTCTAATTTTTTGCGCTAAGTCCTCTTTATCTATTAGACCCATTTTATGTTTAATTAATTCCATTTTTGTTTTGATATCCTTTTTATATGGAGATTTCTGTAGTTCTTCCTCAAGTTTCTTATGACTAATTTCGAGTTTTTATAGGCTTGTCTTTTCTTAGCATTTCTTTTCCTTGTATAGTCTATTATCAGATCTCTTGCATAGGCCTTCATTGTATCCCAAAGATTTTGTAGTGATGTATCTTTTTTTCTATTTTCTTTAAAGAAAAAAAGCCAATTCCTTCTCCATTTTCTGTACAAATTCCTTACCTTTTAATACTGTGGTATTAAAGGTCCATCTAGTTCTTCTGCTTTGTCCTTTCCATTTAATCATCATAGGGTTATGATCTGCCCAGGTATTGGTTTCTATATCAATTTCTTCTATATTAGAAGTCAATTCCATTGTCATCCATATCATATCTATTCTAGACCATGATAAATGTCTATTTAAGTAAAAAGTGTATTTTCTATTTTCTATGTTTCTTTCTCTCCATGCATCTTTTAGGTTTATTTCCTCTGTCATTTAAAAGAAGAAGACTACGGAAGAATCTTTCTATTTTGCTTCGTTGCCTTTTGTTCTATAATCTAATTTCTCATCCACTATACCATTAAAGTCTCCCATCATACAAATATTTTCATAATCCAAATCAATTATTTTCATATATAATTTTCTATAAAAACCTTCTTGGTTGTCATTTGGAGCATATATTGCTATTAAAAGTATTTTTGTGTTATTATCTATTATTTCCACCATCAAAATTCTGCCATTTTCATCTGTATATATTTGCTTCACCATGATTGTATCTCTTATATATAAAACTATTCCTCTTTTCTTACATTGTGGCAATGAGGTAAATATTTTCCCCAGCTTTGGCTGTACCAGTAATTGTTCATGTTGCTTTTTAATATGTACTTCTTGCAGACAGATTATGTTAAGTATTAATTTCTCTAATTTGTGAAATATTTTTCTTCTTTTGATAGCTGAATTAAGTCCATTTATATTTATTGTTATCAATTTTTTCTCTTCCATATTCATACTTTATAATTAGGATTTATAGCTCTAGTCAATCTTGGTTCACGTTGTACTTTACCTTCCACCTTGCCACCCACAGCACCTTCTTCTTTTTCAATCACTGCTAACAGTTCTGCTTCTTGTAGTTCAACCAGTGTGACTTCTCCACTTGTCTCTATTTCTTTCTCTTTAAAGTATTCTGCGCAGAATGCTCCGGCTTTATCTATTGAGTCTATCTTATATTTTTGTTGTTGCCATGTAAACATCAAGTCTTCTGGTACCAGCCCTCTGTAATTCACACCTTTCTGCAGTAATATTTTAGTCAAGAAATAGTATTCTCTTCTCATCTCTCTCACTCTTCTCGGAACTTGCTTCAGAACCACAGTTTTCTTATCCTTATATTTCAATGTTTTGTCTCTTGCAGCCTGTAATATTTGCGCTTTGATCTACTTTTGGTAAATCTTATATGGACTTTTCTTGGTAGGTTATTCCTCACTGCATATCTTGTTTCTACTCTGAATATCTCATCCATACTGTCCATCATCTTTTCTTTACTAATTTCTAAAGCTTTTGCTAGAATTTCCACCATTGTCTCTGCCAAGTTTTCTCCTTTATCTTCCATATTTTGAAATCTAAGATAAAATTGCGCTCTGTCCCTCTCCCATCCCAATATTCCACCCTTGTCTCGTTCAACATTGTCTAATCTACTATCAATATCTCTATTTTTTATCTCTTTGTTCTTCTTTTTCCTCAATTTTTTGAAGTCTATCCTCATATTTTTTTTAATCATTTGGTGTATATTCTCCATCTTTTCATCTGTTTTTTCTGTTTTTTGCTCAATTTTTTCTGCTCTTTGCTCAATTTTTTCTGATCTCTGTTTAATATTTTCCACTTCTGTTTGTAATTTTTGAATTCCTTGCCAAATCATTTGTAGTGTGAATTCCTTTTCTTTCTCTCTTTCCCGGTCCTTCTCCTGTTGTAGCATTGTCTGTATTGATCTTTCACCTCCAGATGGTAACGAAGAAGGGGTTGGTGTGGCCGAGCCAAATGTTGTTGCTTTTTTGATCATTTTGACATAGTCTTCAGGTTTTTCTATACCTTAACCCACTTGTATGCTGGGGGAAAAAAAGACTTCTCCCAGATAGCAAAAGAAAGAAGAAAAAAGGTAAAGCCAAAAAAAGCAACAAGAATAAAAAATAAAGAATAAAAAAAAGGAAAAAGGAACAAAAGAAAAGTTCTTCAGACTCTTGTACATCTTAATCCAATTAATCCAAGAGGGACTGGGAAAAAAGAAGAAAAAAGAAAAGAAAAAAAGGAGGGAGGGAAAGGAGAAAATTCCTTTTGTAAATTATCTAGTATTATTTTCAGCTCTCTTTCCAGAGTTGCTGCAATCTTCTCAAACAGTCCTTTTCAGTTTCAGACTCCTATTACTGATCGTTCCCAGAAGAGCACCTGAATAAACAAACTTTCAAAGTATCTTTGATGCTCTCCTCCACTATCTTATCTGAAATAAGCATAGAGTCCTTGAGAAGTACAAAGTTACAATTTTCTTGCACCAGAAGAAAAAAAGAAACAATATTTCCAATCCACTAGATGGCAGTGTTTGCTGTCTACTTTCCCTCCTATAATATCCAATATGCCATACATAGACGTATAAAAAATAAGAGAAAAAAGAATTTAATTTAATACAGAGCCAAAAAAAAAAGAAAAAAATATTTTAAAAAAGCACTGTTTTAAAATTCAAAAAGAGGAAACCGAAAGTTTTCAATTTAGTCCAGCCCAGCTTTACAAATAAAATCAGCCATAGGCATCCACAAAGAAAAAAAGTTAAAAGGCAAGGAAAAAAAACTACTTTTAAAACAGTCTTAACTCCACCGCTCAACTTCTTCTATCCTCAATTTTAACCTTCTTTTTTGTCTCAGGGTGATTCTCTCTGATAGTTTGTTTTTTTTAAAGTCTCTCATCACACTGCCACACTTTCTTTCAATCCTTCCATTCCAGAGCTGTCCCAACTTCAGCAGCTTCAATGACCGGAACCTCTTCACCAGAAAAAAGGGCTTCTCCTGGATCAACTAGGGACTTTGCAATGTCCCTGGAATTGTCAGGATGTGCCCTTCTCAATCACTGTCTCTACGGGACAGTGAGGTCCAACAGGGACCGTCCAGTGAAGAAGATATCGATGGTGATCCTGGAGCTACCAGATCGCTCATCATATCATTGCGACGTCAGCTCTGCCCCCCACATTAATAGTTAATTTTGATTGCACTTCATCAATTTCTTTTTACAGGAGGTCTCAAAAGAAACTGAGAAAAAGAAAGAACTGATGATATCTGCTTCCCCAAGATGGTAAGATTTGTCCTTCCATTTCTTGGAGAGAAATAGACATGTTTCAACTGATGACTCTCTACTTTGTTCTAAAATATTTGTTTAACACTTTTCAGTCTCTGCCAGAGAAAAGTCCAGAGAAATACCTGATTGCATACAAAAGATAAATGGTACAGTTTTTAAGACATTACATATTTTTATTCTGTAGAAAAGTTATCATGTAACATTTGGTAGTGAAAATACAATCAATTTTGCAACACAATGTTTATTCTTTTACAGTATCTAGGTGTCAAGTGCAACCATGTCCCTTTGTATCACAATCAAGAAAATGACGATTCCCAACCACGGATCGTAGTGAGATGGAGTAAGTATTTTGATACGTTTTTGCATCATTCTGAATATGGTCAATATTTCTCTGATTCTGAATGCTAAAGTAATGTTTATACTTTTTAAACTTAAATTGATAAAACAAACAACAATGCAGAAAATAATCTTGTATCATTTCCCCTTTTAAAGAAACTCATCAGGACTTGTAGTAATCTTGGCACCCTAATTTTTATATGCCAAGTGTTATCTGCTGCTGTTAAAACAAGTGGACTAAAATATGAGTCCCAACATTTCTTTGCCACTTTAAAATAGGGATTGATTTCGGCATGAGTAGCCCTCAGCAGTCATGAGATCAGATTTGCACTATAAACTAAGAGTTTTCCTTGCAGTTTGAGGGACTGGGGAAAAATCTATTCGACTGACAGCTATATTAACATTTAATAGTTAACATTTTTGCTACTATCTGTATTTCTGCTACAACAGTGAAATCTTCCATGTTCAAGAAGAAAGAGAAAGATGAGAGCAGATGGAGTCTAAGGATATTCCCAGGATTTCCCAAGTATACCTATTCAAAAATGTTTTACCAAATATAACATAGACAAAGATGAGGTGGCCTCTTTATTGAATGAATATAAAATAATCGTATTGAGTGGCAGTTGTTTCAAAGGAGGTTTAGATAGGAGTCATGCAAAGACAGTGAAGAAAAAAAATTCTCTCAATTTTTCCATGAATTTTCCATATATTTTCAAATTCTTCAGAACTCTATACGAGGGAGGCAGAAGAGCCAAGGATGGCCTATAATTAGGCTATAACATTCAGCCATGAAATAAGAAATTTTAGATGGAATGCACTCTCTCGTGGCATTAGAAATATAATTTAGACGGTTTGTCTTGATATGCTTGGCTGAATTGTTCTAAAGGCCAATGTGATGAAAAATTTTGCTAATATTCTGCCTTGCTAAGTTTTGCTGAGAAGTTATTCATCAACTTAAATCATTGTCTCTTTCAATTTAGCTAGTTTTCATTGGATAAAAATGGTGTTTGATATATAATTTAATGTGTTAGTTGTTTTTTCCATTGAAATACTTATATTTTTTCATAATAGGAAGATCTGGTTTCTCTTCAAATACAGTCTTCAAATACAGGATTGTACTAACGTAATTCTATTCTGACCTACTTCTTTTTAATCCATTTCAGTGAATTCAAAGACACCTGTACTCCTTTTTGGGACTCCCTCCATTTATGGCTTAATCCAACCAGGACTGGCTGAATTGCTGTGGCTAAGAGATGCAGTTGTGCGGCATCACCTTTTATACCTCTTCATTTTATACCTCTTCATTTAGTGACAACAGTGGCAATTCGTTCAAATATAATACCATTTGAAGTGGTTACATGATAACTACCTTTATTGTGAAAATTCTCCTTCACCACCAAATAAGCTCCTGAAGAAATTGCTTTTGGAATACCCCCTCTTTTTTTTTTTTGGGAAGTCAAAGTGAGGAAAAGGCTTCCAGCAATTTAAATGTGATGCATGTGGTTGTGCCCTGCAAGTTTCTTTCCTGAGTACCTGGGATGTTAAGAAAGAAAAATTCAAGAACGTCCATGGAGAAGGCATCAAGCGTGATTTGGCCAACAGCCTTGCCAGCCAAGTTAATATGTTCCATCTGGCCAGATGTCCAACCCCCTCCTCACCAGCCAAGCCAAGATAAACAGTGTCTCTACCATAAAAAAATATGGTGAGAGGTAATTAAAATAGACCCATACCAGTTTAATCATTGCCCAGGTTACAGGAACTATGCTAGGTTTTGGAGTTCCTGGAAATTTGGCATTTGGAAAATATTCAGGATTCATGGCTGCTGCCTGAGTAACCGGGGCCAGCACCCTTGGCAGAAGTAATTCAAATTGCAAAGGCAAACCAGGGGGATTTGGCAGTAGAAGAAGCCAGCACAGCTATTGAATTGTTTATATTCAGAAACCAGGACCCTATTCTTTGCCTCAGAAACAACAAAGCTCTCTAATAAAAGTAATAGAAGAAATGAAACAAAGAATCACTGAGCATTTTACAAAAACACAGAATAAGGTTGCCTGCACTGAAGCCTCCAAAGAAATTCCAAAGAAACAGCTAGCACAAGCATTGAAAGATGCCAATACTGTAGTAGCAAATATAAACAGCAGCTCACTGCAAGAAAATCCAACTAATATACAGCATAGCTGTATTTATAACTGAATACCTGGGATGCAAAATCAATAAAGAGGAAAAACAACCAAATGGTACACTACCAAAATGTAATGTCAGGCTGGAAAATAAGATCAGAAAGCTGTGATCAGATGCAAGCAGGGTAGAACAAGTGAAAGAAAAGAACCTGAAGAACAAGACCAAATAATACTGGATCAAGAAATATCACCTAAAAACAAGGAAGATTAAGGAAGCACTAGAAATAATAAACCAGAAAATAACAGCTACAGCCAAGAACATCAGCAGAATAAAGTTCAAATTCCACATTACAGGCAGAATCTCCAATTTCAATCCAATCAGAAATATTCCTAACCAATCCCATCAACTGAGATTGTATCAAATCAATCAACACTTGACAAGGAAAACACCATGCAGTTCCAAGTACAGACATGGGATAACCCAAAGAAATAGAATAAGAACACAGCATGGTTAAAGGGGGTGGATAAGAATTTTTTTAAAAGGCTGAAATGAAAGAAAAATTAATCAGTACCAGGTGAAGATAAACTGCATGGTTTTTGGTTGAAAAACCTGACTGGTCTATGCCCACTCATTGTGAAGCAGTTTGATAACGCACTGAAAGGAGATAAAATTGCAGGGTGGCTAACATCTGGCAAAACCTACCTGATAATGAAAAATCCAGCAAAAGGGGAGCATCAGGAAACTATTGGCCAAATACCTGCTTACCATCAACTTTCGAATGGCTAATGTGTGGTAGTTGATGCAGTCCAATGCCTTCTAGCTGAAAACAAGCTCTTTCCACCTGAGCAGAAAGGAAACTGCCCCAACAGCAGAGAAACAAAAATTTAGCTTCTGGTTGACAAGATGATTCTGGGAAACTGCAAGAAAAGCAAGACCAAATTGAATGTAGCGTGGATTGATACAAGAAGGCATTTGACTCCATGTCACATGATTGGATAATCAAGTGCCTAGAAATAACATGAGTCAAAAGAAATTACATATACATATACATATTTATATACATAGATAGATAGATAGATAGATAGATAGATAGATAGATAGATAGATAGATATGAAAGTTTTTGCATTAAAATGTGAAGATGAGTCTGTGTGTATAAGAAGACAGGAAATGTTAGAAATAATTGGAAAATACAAACGTCAAGATCACTCAAAATTAACAACACCCACAAAAGAGGAAATGCCAGAGTAGAGGAAATATCAAGTGCCGTAAAATCAATGAAAAATAGCAAAGCTTCAGGAAATGACTGTGTTACAACTGAAACGCTGAAAGCTGATGGTTACAGGTTACACAAGGTACTAGCAAAACTATACACGAGATGCCTCAGAGAAAAAAAAAATACCTGATGCATGGAAAAATGCGGAAGTGATTCTTATTCTGAATGAAGATGTTCACTAAAAATACCTGAGTATCCCTGAAGCTGACATCATCAAGCACACTGAAGTCAAGAAAAAGGTTGTAAGTGAATACATGATGAGAACGAAGAAGATCCTAAGTCCAAACTCAGTGGATTAAATACCATCAAGGTAATCAGCACCTGGGTAATTCCAGTCATTAAATATAAACCTGGAAAAGTGGACTGGACTCAAGCCAAACTAAAGATAGGAAAGGTAATGAAAATGGAATCATACCCTTCATAGCAATTATGACAGACTCTAGTTACCAGGAATATGGGTGGGTGTAGAATGTTGCAAGTAGCTCAGATGATTGAAGGGGAAAAAAAAAATATTGAAAGAATATCTGAAGGTTAGCGAAGAAGATGCACTGAAGCTAGAGCACCAGGAAGGCTTACTAAATATTAGAGAGATCAAACTGGCCTACAAAAAAGACCAAATAAGAACAGAAAAGACAAATTATTCTACGGTCGTTATATTTTTAAAAAATAGCAGGCAAAGCAGACAGTAACAAGACTGGGCAATAGCTGAGAGCAGGAAAGTTGAAGAAAGAGACAGAGCTGCATAAGACTAAGCTTTAAGAGCAAACGCATACAAAGGCAGAACTGATGAAGGGAGAAAAATCACAAAATACAAAGACTTTGCAAACAAAAAAATGAATGACTTGGGAGAAGAAAGCAGAAAACGTTCCTGACAGATTTTGCTGAAGGACAGGAATTTTATATCATGAACTAATTTCACAAAAAAAGGCTAGCAAAAAATGGGCCTGGAAGAGGCCATTTGGGTACACAAGTGAAATTGACTACATCATGATAAAACCATATTTTGCAATTGTGTTATCATCAATAGCTTTAATGTTGGAAGTGACCATAGAATGGTTCGAAATAAAGTGAAGATAGACTGCCAAAAAGAGCATATGAAAATGATAAAGATGTCATGAAAAACGAAAATTGGATTCTATTCAGAGCTATACAAAGATCACGATGACGTAAAAGTAAAAATACCCACGAAAGAGGAAATACCAGACATCTGAACAGAAGAAATATTAAGTGTCATAAAATCAATGAAAAAAATGTTAAAGCTTCAGGAAATGACTGTCTTACAGTTGAAATAAAAGCTGGTGGTTACAGTTTACACAAAATACTAGCAAAACTACATTCAGGATGCCCCAGAGAAGAAAAAATGCCTAATGCATAGGAAAATGCTGAAGTGATTGTTAGAAAGGGGCCAAAGTTGATTTAAAGAACTTCCCACAATAAGCTTTCTTTCAGCCATATACAAGTTTTTCACCAAGATAATAGCAAAGAAAACATTAACATTAAATGATGTATAGCCAAAGAAGCAGGCAGATTTCAGAAGTGGTTACAGCACAAGGTATCATATCCAGGTTGTTCAACAGGTCATTGAAAAACACAATGCGTACACCATGCCACTATGCATGGTTTTCATTGACTACGAAAAGGCATTTGACTTAGTAATCCAGTAAGCAATAATTGCTCAATCGATCAACATTGCTTATATACACTTACTACATCAATATATGAAAAAACAATGGTGACAATTTGTCTAAATGATTTTAAAGTAGAAATCAACATAGAATGAGGTGATACAATATTAGCTATCCTTTTCTCAGCTGGCCTTGAAGAGGTATTTTGCAAACTAGGCTGGGCAAAAGATGGAATAAAAATCAATGGTGACTATTTAAATGGTGACTGGTGGACCACTGGTGGTCTGCGAGAAAATTTTGGTGGTCCATAGAAAAATTATTTGCATTTTTTAATATTGCACTAAATAAGGGATCCTCAAACTATGGCCCCTGGGACAAATATGTGCAATAAACTTTTGTGTTGCTGCAGAGAGTCCCCCCCTTCTGGGTCATTTTGTGCAGGTTAGAGGGGGGCAGAAATTCCAACTTGGGGTCTGCTTCAACCTCCTGGTGAGGGGCTTTGGGCAAAGGCTGGAGGGAAGTGCTGCTGGTGGCGAAGAGCCGGAGGGCCTCGTTCCAGTGGGACTGCCTCATGGCCTGGAACTGGCTGACTATCTCAGTCCACTGAGCCTACAGGCACTGGTACCTGACCTTGCACTTCCTCAGGTCTTCCCTCTGCTTGCAAAGCCTATGCTTGTAGTGCTCAGTGAGGTGCTTCTACTGAGCCTCCTTTTCGGCCAGATCCAATTTGAACTGAGCTGTTTTGCCAACATTTTCTCATGGTGGCTGCTTAGCTCCCAACAACTGCTTCCTGTTGGGGCCCTAAGGAGCCTGGGTGGGCAGGAAAGCAGTAACTGGGAGGGGAGTGGCGATTAGAGTCCAGCAAGGCGCCCCTCGACATGAATGACATCAAGTTGGCCACACCCACCAAGTCACATGACCACGTCGCCACACCCACACAACCGGTCATTAAGCAGATCATATTAGTGGTCCATGAGATTTTAAATTATGAATTTAGTGGTCCCTGAGGTCCGAAAGGTTGGTGACCCCTGATTTAAATCACTTAAGATTTGCAGATGATGTTATTCTCTTCTCACAAGGCCCAGAAGAGTTAGAAAGATACATACAAGAGCTGCACAAAGCAGTGGAATCATTTGGCATAAAAATAAATCTGAAAATGAGCCAACTCATGTTTAATAAATTCACCACAGAAAGATAAATGCTTATATCTGGAGAAGAAATAGATGTAGTAGACCACTATATATATGTTGGCCAATGGATCTCAATGGAAGATGATACAATAAAGAAATTGAACGGCATGTTAAATGTGGTTGGCAGACATTCAATGAGTTAAGCGTAATTTTCAAAAACAACCTCTCCATATGCCTGAAAAGTCTTCAATCAGTGTATGCTACCTGTTCTAACATATGCCAGCAAAGCATTGACACTAACCTCAAGATTGACATAAAATCTATGAGTGGCACAAAGACCTATGGAAAGATACATGCTTGGCATCACAAGACAAAATAGAAAGACCTGCACATGGATTGGAGAACAAATGAAAGTATACGATATCATCATGAGAGTAAAAGAATTGAAATGCAAATAGGCTGGTCACATAGCAAGACGAACGGATGGCAGATGGGCCAAGGCAGTCCTAGAATGGATTCCACTTGATAAAAAGCATCCACAAAAGATGGATCAATGACATCAGCAAGTATTGCGGGCCCAACTGGCAAAAGAAAGCTCAGGATCGTATTGGCAGGAAACATGTGGAAGAGGCCTTCATTTTGCAGTGGATAGATGATGGCTAGAATGATGCTGATGGAAAGAAAGCAGAGACTGCCTTACCTTATCTTAGAAATGAGCCTTAACTCAGCTGGCAATTTGGAAAGTGTGAAGACCTTCTTTACTCTGGTATAAGGTTCAGGAAGTTAGTGAAGTCCAGATGGTTTGATGCTGTGGGTTTTTTATTCTCAGTTGCCGATTCTTTTTTCCATTATATGTTATATAAATGGATTTTTATATTGTAAGCTTTTCTTTGCAAACATTTACATTTAAAGTCCCTACAGCAATAGAGGAAGCCAAGAGAGGGAGGGAGGGAGGGAGGAAGGCAGGCAGAAAGGAAGGAAGGAAGGAAGGAAGGAAGGAAGGAAGGAAGGAAGGAAGGAAGGAGAAAGGCCCCATTAACTTAAGAATTAGATCTACATAATCACATATAGTATCACTCAGTTTATGTGAACAAGAATACTGGCAAGTTGAATATCAGAAGGAAGATAGAAACCAAATAATACTTGTTTACAAAGAGAAGGGTTTTAAAAAACCTGTATAGTTTGGAAGCATACCTAAAAACTAGGGTTACTAAATCTGGGCTGCAAAACTCCAGATGACCATTAGATGGAAGAAAAGAGTTAATTTTTTTCTTTGCTTCCTTGTAGCACTCATTTGTCAGAAACCAAACCATGAAATCACCTTCCAAGCTGGATTCTTTATTGTTTCACCCCTGTAGACAGAATCTTGCCAGACTGAGCACTTTACTACCTGCAACTACAATTATTCTCTGTGAACTATTAGGGGGAGACTGCCTTCACCCTCTTTCTCTTACACATATCTGGGCTGAATTGCCTCTTATCCTCTAGAATGCATCCACTCCCTCCTAGGGAGCCACCTCCTTACTACGTTCCCATCACACACTTGCATCCATGCAGATTTGATAATTCCAATATAAGCATGTGCAAATATTAGGGAAATGTAATGATGTAACCATCCATATTGAGTATTTCCAGCTACAAAATATTAGTACAGGTGAAAGTAATCTATCAGGAATTATTTCCTAAGAAGACTGCAACATTCAAATAAGTCTTATTTTCATAGACAGCAGGGTAGTATTGTAAAATAGTAGAATGCATTGATTTCACAAAAAGCCCCCTTTTCACATATAAAATTAGCCACTCAGGGAAATGATCGTGTGGGGCTTTTCCTCCTGATGTGCCACTTTTTTGTAGACACGGAGAGTAGTTTATATTCTAATGTTTCAGTAGCATGATCTCCACCTGCATTCTAAAAATAAGAAATAATTTAACTATTTTCATTCTGTAGCACAGCGGTCCCCAAACTTTTTGACACCAGGTTTCATGGAAGACAATTTTTCCATGGACTGGGGGGGGAGAAGATGGTTTTGGTTTCCTCACTCGCCCTCCACTCACCTCCAGCTGTGCAGCCCAGTTCCTAATACCAATCCATGGCCCAGGGGTTGGGGCTCCCTGCTGTAGCAGACATACGTATACATATACATTCATACAGTAGACCCAATGAGCAGCTCCATGATGAGTTCCTTAACTGACAGCTTATTCCTATGATCTTCTGCATCAGTGGAACTTCTGTTTGCTCTACAAAAGGAACAGATTGGAAATAGTGTCCAGGATGGAGTTCTAGGAGGCTTGTTCACACCATACATTTTCTTCAAGCAACATCAAGCTAATGCGGTGGGCTGCTTGGAGTTCTTCTGTCCTTCTGTGAAAGCAATTATCATCTTCATTTCTCACATAAGGTTTGACAGATAGCATGATTCACATGTTTGTGTGGAAATGCTTTCTTATAAATGCCTGAAAAGTGAAGGACATCAGGATCAGGTTTAGTTTTGAAAATAACAAAGCAATTCGTATTCTTTGAAAGTTCACTTCGATAGATAATTGTTATCAACTTTCAAGACCAAAATCCTGTCATGAAACAATATTCATACAAGAATAAAATAATTCTTCTTTTCCTCAAGCCTCCAAAGAACTTTCCTTAAAAACTGAAGCTATTAAAAGAGAACATCTTGGAGAACATAATCAGTTTCCTCAACCAAAAATTGATGATTTTTTCCCCTGTATATATAGATCTCTGTTTTAAAAAAACCTTAACTACCCACAACTCCTTTCAGGTGTTTTTAAGGTAATAAACCTCTGTGTGAGAATATATTGCTGAAAAATGACTCTCAATTTTTCTTCAAAATTCATGTTTTTAGCTTTATTTCAAAGGGAAAAGACTCATTTTGGGATTTATTTTCTGTGGTGGTTGTGGTCTCAGACAATCCAATAAATTGAATGGTAAGATGGTATCTTCCATTTTACCACCTCCACATTGAAATTTAGATATCAGTGCAGATATCAGTGACAGCGAAGGATGAAAATTTAGTTTAGTTTTTTTCAGAACTTCAGTAAATTCAGATTTTTCTCCCCAAGGATAAAAAACTTGAAACAATTATTAAAGCAAAAATATTTTAACGAAGTATCACTTGCCTAGCTCTGTAGTGTAAACATAACTTGTAGAAGAATAGAATTTCTCTATCATTAGAACTATGCTTTAAGAAACAATCCAACAGATATTGTGCATTTTTATTTTTATCATGTTTACTTAGCTGTGTTCAAAATAAAAAAAAACAATGCTGAAATGTTGAATGTGGGTTTCAACAATACCAAAGACAGTGGGATAATTCTTTCTGCCAGGACTTACATCCTCTTAACCTCTATTTGTAATTGCTGTTACTTGACAAATCAAACATCAAAGAGCAAACCAATTAACCCTTCTTCCTATCAGTCTGGGGTTTTGGGTTTTTTTGTCCGCCTGCTTGAGACATATCTTTTTCTTCATACCAACACAAGTGAACAAATGCTTCATCATCTCTTCTGAGTTTTCTATCTGAAAGCTGCAATGATTGGGAGAAATTGCAGTTGCTATAACTTTCCCTTGAACATAGAAAACGCACCTGGCAGCCCAACAGTAAATTATGCCTTGTCCAACACTTATTTTTGATTTAAATGGCTTGCCAGTGGTTATATAGAAATGGGAAGATGGGGGACTGAAATGTGATGTTTTGTATGCTAGGAGTGGTTTTTGATTCAGGACATTCTGAATTGCATTTTTTAACCATGGATAAATACAGTTTTGCTTATCATGGTGACTTTGAGTGACCTCAAACAAAAAACCCCTCCATAATTTCTACCTTTTAACTTCTTTTTTTTTTTTTGTGATTTTCCCCGCTATTCTTTGGTCCCATTTCTGCTTTCAGTATCTTGCAATGCTAAGGCTGGAGGTTGTTTAAGAACCTTTTTGCAACACCACAGGGTTGTATATTACAGCAGCATGGCTACTCAAAAACTCTTTCTACACCTTTTGAATTTTTTTCAAACATGAGCTCTTTCCATCAAATTTCTACTTTAGTTTGTGATGTTTTTCTTTAAATATCTGCATTTTAAAATCTGTACTACTAATTACTGTTTTTCCTAGTATTTATCCTTTGGATTGCAATTATCCTAATATGTACCATTTGTACACACAGTTTGCTGTAGTGTGCATTATTTTAATGAATGTTTGTATGCATTTTTACTCAAAACTGTTCCATAAGAGTCAGAGAAGTGTGAAAAATTGAAGGGTAATTGCAATCAATTTCATGTATTAAACCAATTTTCTCTTAGTTTAGGGCAGGGGGTTTCAAACTCAAACCCCATAGGAATTCGTGAGTTTTGAGGCCCACGTACATGAATAAAATTCTCTCATAATGAAGAAAATGAAGAGTTCCATAGAATGTCATAACATTTATGTCATGTTCAATAACATAAATGTATTAAATAAATGGGCTTTTTTTTTTTAACAATTTCACTTTGGTTTGTTATCTGGCATCATTTTTCATTAATATACAAATACCAGTATTTGAGTAACAACATAAAACCTTTGAATCTAATCATCTGAAACTTGGCAGGACTTATTCCCTCAGAAGAGTCAATTATGCCTGAAAATTAGTTCACATTCTGCCAAAACAATTAGAATGATGTTGGCAGTAATCAAAGAGGCAAAAAAGAGAAATGTTTTGTCTTTAGTTTGACATGTGTCACCCTCTCATAAGAGGCTATAATTCTGAAAAATTTAGCTCGGTTTCAAATTACTTTGAATGGCAGCAGGATAAAAAGCTGATGAAATAAACACATTTTGTCATTGAAGGAGGGGGTGGGGGAAGAAATGTTTTCTAGTTTATTTATTTATTTTGTCACAACAGTATATATAAGCATAAGCATGAAAATAACTATATAATATATAAGCATATATATAAGCATAAGTAATAACAATATTAATTGGATATAATGAAACAATAGAACAGGAACGGTAGGCACGTTTGTGCTCTTATGCACACCCCTTATGGACCTCTTAGGAATGAGGTGAGGTCAATAGTAGACAGTTTTTGGTTGAAGCTTTTGGGATTTTGAGAAGAGACCACAGAGTCCGGTAGTGCGTTCCAAGTATTAACAACTCTGTGACAGAAGTCATATTTTCTGCAATCAAGATTGAAGCCATTAATATTAAATTTAAATCTATTGTTTGCTCTTGTATTGTTGTGATTGAAGCTGAAGTAGTCTTCAACAGGAAGGACATTGCAATTTTACTGAAGTTTCCTGAATTAATGGAGAAGCCTGGAAGGGGGGGGCGGGCTTAAAGCAAATTTAGGGTTTGAATAAGTCCCTGGCCTACCCTGGAGGAAAATGAAAAGCAGCTACATTTGGGTAAAAAAAACACACACACTGGGTCGCCAGTTTGACAGGCCTGCTATAGGATCCCAGGAAGTGGGAAAGACTAGGAAAGGCCAAGGAAGAGCCTTGAGAGAAGGTCCTGTGGAAAGTATCAATAGAAGAGAATATTTGTAGCTGAGGGTTGAACTGTAGGGTCCTTGGTGCTCTCTGAGCTTGTTTTCTTCCAAATGTTTCATTATACTAGCACTGATTATGTTACCTTGTTTGGTAATGAAATGTTTGCAAAAAACAAAGATCAACAACACAACAACAAAAACAGAGCACCAAGGACCCCAGGAACTGTGGAAGATGCAGCAGCTGCTTCCTCTCAGGCACAAGTAGCAGGGCATAGCTGGTGGAGCCCATACCATTTTCTCCATCTGCTTGAAATGGGATTGCTTCCCACCAGTAATGGGTTCCACTTACCTTCACTACCGGTTTCAAACCGGGAGCGCACGTGTGCGCATGCTTGCTTTGCTCATGCACAGCACTTCTGTGCATGCGCAGAGCATCCGTGATGATATCCGGGTGGGTGGGTGGGCAGAGCCTCCCACTCATCGTCACTACTGGTTTGCCTGAACAGGGGCGAACCAGTAGAAACCCACCACTGCTTCCCACCCTCCTTTGCATTGGGCGACATGTTTCCTTTTCTCTTTCCTCACACCCTGACTAATGGCTGCTGCTGAGCAAAAGGAGGTTATGAGCAACATTATCCTTATGTTTGCAGGGCAGCTGAGGGAAAATTCCGTAACAGAGTTGTTGTTCTGTCCTCCTCACCTCCGTCTGAACGATGGCTTAATTAGCCGGCTCTTATCAGCTCTGGCAGCAAAAGAGCCAGCGTCTGCCAAGAGCCCTCATTAGCTGCCAAGACGCTGGTGAGTCACAACCTTCAGCTCTAGTCAATCAGTGGATTTGCCTGATACAAAGAGACATACCAGCTCTTGCTGCCTTTTATATCCTGTGGGGTGTAGCTCCATGACTCAGCACTTCCTAGGCCTGCCCCTCCCCTGCTTCTGTTGTTGTCTTCTCTCCTGCCTACGAAACCTAGGATTCAACCACGCCTGATTGCTGTCAGCTGGGTGTGCAGGCGTGGCCTGGGGGAGGGGAAGAGTCAGGGGATGGAAGCCTCATTAGTTCTTCCACCTGGCCTGCTTCTGGCTCCTGGAGCTGAGCCAGGGAGGCCGGTGCTTCCGAGATAAGTCCTGATGACCCTTCCCCCTCACTGTCCAAGTCACTTTCTGGAAGCAGGCCCGGCTCCAAGTCACTTTTTGGCAGCAGGCCCGGCTCCAAGGCACTTTCGGGCATGGGGCCAGGTTCGGGGGCTGGAGCCACAACAGTTGTAAAGTGGTAGGTGGCAGGCAAATGTCTACTACAATTATTTTTCTATGTTTTTAAATCAGACTTATATAGTTATCCATCTCACAAATGTGACTGACATACAATAAACAACCAATTAAAAGCAATTAAACACAAATGTAAGCAAAACTGCAGGAGAACAGACCAGCATTCTTCAAACCGTGTAACCATCTTAGGCTCCCTATCTCTCTGGGATCTCCAAATTATTAATATGGCCACCCATCTCACACAACTAATTTAGGCAGTTACAAGATTAAAACAGATAAAAGCCACAAAGCGTAAATTCCCAGTACCCAAAAATAAAGGATTGACCTCTCTCACCATTAGTGGTAGCAGAGTCCATCTACTGATCTCATCCAAATATATGAAGAAACAGCCAGGTTTCCAATGCTTTGTGAAAGGCTAAGAGGGTTGTTTTTTGGGGGGCGGGGAGGGGGGCCATCCAAATTTCAAGGTGGATTTTGTTTAGTCCTTTGATGTAGTCCAGACAAAAAGCACAACAACATAAGTCTATCTTTATTGTGAGGTTGCAAGATAAATGTATTCCTTTCGTTCTCTGGAAAACTAGGGAAGGTCCAGTGGTGGAATTCAATTTGTTTTACTACCGGTTCTGTGGGCATGGCAGAGGAAGGATATTGCAAAATCTCCATGCCCACCCCACTCCAGGGGAAGGATACTGCAAAATCCCCATTCCCTCCCCACTCTGGGGCCAGTCAGAGGTGGTATTTACCGGTTCTCCAGAACCTGCTGAACAGCACCCCTGGGAGGGTCTCTTCTGAAACACTTCCCACATCCCATCCTTCTGTAGATTGAGTTATCATTTACAGGCTATTTGTCCAGTCCTTGGCTCTTCCTCCTGTCAACCCCACCAACCATTTCAGCAGATGCTGTGACAGAAAGCATGGCTCTGGGTTCAAACAAGTTGTTAAATAGAAGAGATCCAAAGCATACCTTCTCTGCCAGATCTTATTGGGTGGGCAGAAACAATAGGAAGAAAGTGGTGCTAGCAAGTAGCCTGACCCTATGCTGTGTTTTCCCTCTGTGCCATTGTTGCCACTGCAACTCTTACTACCCACAGTTTCCTTCCTCCTGGTGGGTTCCTTTTGTCCAACACAGCCAGAGGAAGAGACCAATGCTAATGAAGCAAATCAACAAAGGATAGCAGCAGCTGGAAGCAGCAGCTGTCTGGAGTAAGAGGATTTTTTTTTTATTGATAATGAGGCAAATAGCAAATTATATAAATAGAATTCAGGGGCAGTCAGTCAGTCAGGTCTTAGTGCATGTCTTTGTAGAAATAAATCTGCTGAGAATGCATAGATATATGCTGTCTGAATGAGAAGATGGAGATTAATCATATGCACCAAGAACGACAGTGACTCTGTTATATATAACATTTATAACAAAACAAAAAAATATTGCTTGCCCCAGCCTCACATTTCAGTTATGTTGATAACTGCAGTGTGTTCTGTGTCACCAAAACAATATTTTCTCTCCTTTTGGGAAAATATAGATTTGTAAATACAGTGGCAATCCCTTTTAATATAACACCAGTGCAGGATGTTGTGCTGAAGGTGAAAAGAATATAATTGCTGTTAAAGCTGTAAGGCTACATGAAATCGCATTCATATACCAGGACTCTCTCTTGCCACCACCAATACACCAACCACCATAGTGTATTACAATCCAAACTTCTCCCCCCCCCCCACACCACGCACACCCCTACCAGTCCTTTGCAGCAGATTTAGGTTATGTACAGAAGTGCAGAAGGGGAAGAATTCATTTCATCAATGGGGTAGATAAAATGCTGGTTCCAACCTGTAAAGTCTGCATTGAGAACTGTATTAAGGAATGTAGAAACTGATTAGGGACTTCATTAATTTACCGTATTTTTCAGAGTATAAGATGCACCTTTAGTTTTTGGGGAGGAAATTAAGAAAAAAGCTGATTGGCAGGTGGATTGGCCTCCCGGAATACCCCCAATCAGCTGTTCGCAGAGGTGAATTTGAGCAACAGGTTCCTTGGTTGTGAGCTCTGTGCCTTGCTCTTTTTTTTTGCCTCTGAAAGCCTCTGAAGCTCTGAAACAAAAAAAGCCTCTGAAACTCTGTTTGGGAGCTTTTTTTCTGAAGCTCTGTTTGAGGCTTTTTTTCTAAGTTCCATTTCTGAAGCTTCTTTCAGCCTCCGAAACCTCCGTTTGAGAAGCTGGGCGGGGCTACATCACCCTCTTTTTTGGGGGAAAAAGGTGCGTCTTATACTCCGAAAAATACAGTAAATGTTGTGGCTGCCCTGGCTAGGTAAACATGCAAACTGGATAGACAACAGGCTGGTGTGAGAAAGAGAGAGATGGCTAGAGGATAGGTAGATGGTAGATAGGTATATAGATGTATATAGATATGCATCTTGTTTTCAGCTGGGAAATCTAAAAGACCCTTGTGTTAAGATGAACGTGAATACAATTATCTGTATCATCCCAAACAACAACAACAGTTTTGGCATTTCAGCAGCGTGCCTACCATCCTAATGTTCCCTTTAATTGTATTCATTTTATGTATTCAATTCATGCTTATACTTATATATATGTTATCTAATATGTACTCGACAAAATAAATAAATAAAAAATGGAAGTAAAAATGTCTTTTAAGCTTCCAGATGAAGGCCTGAATGTCACAGTCAGGGCCCCCTCTGTGTGCAATATTCTTTTTTTTTTTGCCAGAAACAGAAAACTAAATGGAAGCATAGCACTTTTTACATAGGCAAAGAGATAGAATACTTTAGCTACTTAAAGAGAGTCTGAAATAGCCAAACTGGGTAACCTTACCTAGGGATTGCATAACTTCTCTTGACTGGCAAGTTGCACCAGAATTACATGGCCTGCTGAACTCTAGACTCCAAAGTGTTGGTGTGAGCAGGCCAAATAATCTTTGTATTAACGGAAGCTTTGAGTAAATGAAAGACATGCGTCGCTTAATAGAAAGTCATCTTGAACGGGGTAGCACTTCTACCATGACTCACAATGTCTACGCCTCTCCCCTAAGACTATCACGAAATAAGAACCAAATATGCATTTTTGCCAACTTTCATATGATCATAATTTGCCATTTGTTTGACTTTGTATCGGAAGGTAGCAGTCCATACAAAGGTCCCATGGCTAGTATGGGAAGGCAGCATCGGAAAGCCCTTTAACAGGAACCAAAAAGAAACAAAGAGTCAATGGAAACAGGGAAGGTTATAGAGTTGTGTTTTTTCCCAGGAATTACTAGGAAAATAGAGGAGAAAAACAGGTGGGTTTAGAAAAGTCACCAGGAGGGAAGGAGAAATAATACCCTGTTTCCCCAAAAATAAGACATCCCCTGATAATAAGCCCAATCGGGCTTTTGAGCGCATGCACTAAAATAAGCCTTCCCCTGAAAATAAGCCCTCCCTGAAAATATTTAAATGCAGAGCTGGAAATCAGGTAAGATGGCAAGAGGAGCCCCATCTTGCTCCACATGCCCCAAAATAATAAGAACCTCCCCGAAAATAAGGCCAAGCGCTTATTTCGGGGTTCAAAATAATATGAGACAGGGTCTTATTTTTGGGAAAACCCAGGTAACACCTCAGTTGAAGAACATGGATATAAAACTAAGACTCAGCAGAGGGAAGATGGGGAAGAAAGAATAGCTAGATAAGGTGAGAGCAGACAGAGGAGGAAGAAAAATCACAGCTTCCCTCTAATAAAAGGTTGATCAAGAAGTTGGAAAGAAAGGACTATAAAAGAACAGGGTAGGAATTATAGTGGGCATGGGAGGGCTGTGGGTGAGGACAAGGGATCTTGTGAACTGCACCCAACCCATTGATGGGCTATCTGCATGTGGTATAGAGAGCATGTTTTGCAATCCCACCTTACTCCATGTCTGGAGAATAACAGTATGCCAATTCTAGGGAAATAATCTTTCTCCAATTTTAAACTACTACACTTGCACAAGTAAGTTCAATCAAGTTCAATGACAACCAGATAAAGCAGAATAAGCATTCATGTTGGCCAATAAGAACATTCTAAGTTTTTTTTTTAATGAGGATAGTTGCTCTGTTTGGTTCTGTCTTCTGGTGACTTACAAGTCTTTTCTTTGATGATCAACTTCATATGGAAATCCTTGTTTGAATTGGTTGCTATTTGTATGAAAACAACTTGAAATTTACAACAACTTTTAGCCATGGCTGGTGCTAGGGAAGAATAATTATAGTTCTTCAAGATCAGCTGAACAACAGAAACAAATTTATTTTAAGTATGAGAGCTTGCTTACACTAATAATTAAGGAAAAACAAGTATATTTGATTTTGCATCAAAGCTTTTCTAGGATTATCAGTGACTCCAATCACGTGGAGTTGTGGGATCTGGGATAAATACTTGTAGTCATTCTCAAAACCATTTGTTCATTCTTATCTATGAAAGCAGAAACTCGTTAAAATTGGATTGTTTGCTTTTTTTAATCTTTCTAATATGCACTGAGTTGCTGATTATATCGCCAATATACCCTGTTAGTGCATTTCATTAGGGTCACACTCCTTTGAATGTAATGGAAACTCAGTTGCTAATTGACTCTTTTTTGATGAATACAGACTTAATTTGAGAAAGTGCTTACTGTATCTTAGATATTTTAATATATTTTTCTATATAATGAATTTTTTTTTAAGGCAATGATCTTGAAACACAATTATGGGTCTGTGTGTCTGAAATCAAATAGCTGAAAGACGTGTGCAAAGGGAGCACGCAACGTTTTAAATTTGGAACAGTTGTTTTGAATTGAAACAGGTTATTCTGACCTTAACAGAAGTATTTCAACCAATCCAGAAATGCTTTGAACACGGAACAGCTGTTTAAAATGTCAAACGGGCCCATTTCAAAGCCAGAACACTTCTGGAAGTATCAGAACCCCATCAGATTCCTAAAGTTAGTTTTAGGCTTAACATCAGATTTTGGAGCTCCAATATTTTAGAATCTAAAACATTTAGCACACTCTTGGGAAGGATAAACATACAAAATAAAGATAAATGAGAATTTAAAAAAAAAAGGTAACTAGAAGTTCTCCTTAGAGATTTTGTGAACCTTGTCCTGCAGCCGTGACTTTTGAGAAAGTGAAACCTTTGAGGTTTACACTTGGATAAATACATTCTTTATGCCAAAGAAACATCAGCTGAGGTTTCTGCCCTTATGATTTTTTGCTGAATTCTTTATTCCTGTAATACAGGAACTGCTTAAACTGAGACACACTTCCTTATAAAAGGAAGTAAAGAAAAATAATGGATTATATGATCACTTTCTGAAGATTCTGGTGGGCTTTTACCACCAAGAATATATGCATGCTTATTTCTTGCCTAGGAGTCGCAGAAATTGAACTGGAAGCAGAATTGCTGCCAGATCTTTCTATTCACAGGACTGCAGACCTGTTAATGCAGGGGTGTCACACTCCTGGCCCGCGGGCTGGTTGTGTCATGTGCTGGCCCCGCCCCTACCCGATTTAGCGAAGGGGCGGAGTCCCAATACATCATGTGACGCTACCGTGATGACGCGAGTTTGACACCCGTGCATTAATGCTATCCCAGGACAGACAGTGTACTCGACATACGTGGAGAGTCTGGTCATGCTGCTGTCCAAGTTGAATCCTTCTAAGTCTATTTTATTCCAGCGATGGCTACCTTGTTGATGCAAAGGTGGTGTGCCCAAAAATGGCCAATTTTTCAAGCTAGTGATGAACTGCGACCACTTAAATTTGTAGCTTGATTTGATGTCCATGAATGTACTCCTTCATACAAGGTCAGCTTTGGGGAGAAGCAGAATTTTAATATTTGCATTGTATGAGTTTTCCCTTGAGATTCATTGCTTTTGTATGTTGTGGTCTGCCAGCAGCCTGCAGAGCTGGCAACGGAGTTGGACAGCTATGAGGCTGAGGAAGGGCGTGGGCCAGTACTGGAAGATGGGGAAGGCCCGGATGACGGCTCTGCGTTGGAGGCTGAGTGAGGCCAGGGCCATCGGGGAGTGAGGTGCAGACTCCAGAGCCTCCAGAGGCTGTGTCGTGTCCCACTCCTCCGCTGACGGCCGGGTCAGGGAAATCTGAATCAGGCGTGCCTCTGCAGCTCTGCCAAAGTCCTAGCAAAGTCCTCAGGGCAGGCAGGAGATCAGAAAGTGACTTCAGCAAGATATGTTTAGACTTTGCCTGACTCAGAGAATGCCAGAAAGCAGATCCTTTATATAGGCCATGGGGTGTGGCTCCATGACTCAGCACTTATCCAGGCCTGCCCCTCCCTTCCTTCTGTTGCCTCCGCCTATCAAGTCTTCTGACGCGAGGGTCACTCCAGTCGGCAGCTGTTGGCAATAGACCTCCCTCAGACTCACATGCTGTGGAGGAGGGGGAGGGGTCTAGTTGCTCCATTTGCCTGGGCATGGAGCCAGAGCTGGGGGCTGGAGATATTTCCTCCTCTTCAGCCTGTCTGAGCATGGAGCCAGGGCTGGGGCCGGGAGGCATACTAGAACATTCCTCCGTGTTCGGAAGCAGATAAGCAGGCCCCGGCTGTGGTGAGATTGGGCGAGACACAACAGGCTGACAGTAGTGAGGCAGAGGAACAGGAGGAGCCTGTTCCTAATGCACACATGAGAATAGCTGCCAGAAGGCAAGAGCAGCTCAAGCAAAGAGGACGACTCAGGAGTAGGGCCAAGCGATGAATGGCCCCTCCCATAAGGCTTAAAAGACCAGCAACGGCATTTGGGCTTTGCCAGAAAACAACATTGATAGCTTCGTTTTGTTGCATTTGTATTGGTGTCTTCTGAACTTTTGCCAAGAAAGGCCATTGGCAGTTTGCCTAATTGGACCAAGGTTGGTAATAGGACTGAGGAATTGTGCTGGGAGGAATTTGCTTTAATTTAGTTGAACTACACTGAGAATGAATTAATTCTCAACTGTTCGAATAAAGTTTGTTTGCTTTTACAGTGACTGAGTTTCCTATTACCTACCAGGGCCTGGGTCACAACATTATAGCTGTATTTACAGCTATGCTAACCAAACCTACATATTACTTATGATTTCAGAAGACAGTAAAAAGCTACCCTGGGATTTACACAGAATAAGATTCCTGTTTTTTTCCATGCATAGTCGTAAGATTTTTTTTTAGAAGTCTTTAGATTAAATGGTGGTGCCTCACGTATTGTTTCCTCAATCAACAACTGAGAGTGGGAACATGCTAGCTCAATCTCTGTGGTTCACCACATCATTTCAGCAATTCATTTTGTTTCCTCTTGAAAGCCTCTCCCCATTATGTACAGAACATTGAATTGCAACTCATATGCTGAGCTCTTCCCATGAAAATGGTCCCAGATCATTAATAAGGCCTAGGTATGGTAGATTTGAAAGGATTATATAATTGTCTTAATATTTTGCAGCAGAAAGATTACATTTATTAGTGTTTGTTAAGACTCCATAGTTGATCACAGGGTTAGGTATGTGAGCTTAATGAGAGATTTCTTCATATTCCAAATGCTGATAGAAATGAAATACTGGCAGAAAAGAATTTTTAAAATTGTGTTATGCTTAGTATAGTTTCTTTAATGTGCATAAACAAATGTTCGTTAGAATTTTTCATGACTTGGATCATGTTATGCAATAATTACATTGTTAGAGTAATAACATTACCAGCATTTAAATAAATATTTCTTAACCCTCTCCCTAATCACAATCATATTTTTAAACTATTTAATAGAACAATGCCTTAGCTAATGAAATAGTCGGGCAATTCTTATTCTTTATCATTCTACTGATACTGACGTGTGTGGAAATTAGCATGTCAGTTGACCAAAGTATTGTCTGTCTCTTCTCCAGCCATTCAGCAGTACATGCTTTTGAAACAAAGACACTGTAAATATTCTGAATATTTTTTTAAAATGAGAACATTTAAATAATTTCTGATGGAAAGGAGCTCAAGGCAATGGCTTCGTCCTCTTACATTTCTCCAGAACAAGTCTGAGTAGTAAATAGGGTCCTTGAGTGGCTCAGACTGGTAAGACAGTCTGTTATTAACACAGCTGCTTGCAATTACTGCAGGTTCAAATCCCACCAGGCCCAAGGTTGACTCAGCCTTCCATCCTTTATAAGGTAGGTAAAATGAGGACCCAGATTGTTGGGGGCAATAAATTGACTTTGTATATAATATACAAATGGATGAAGACTATTGCTTGACATAGTGTAAGCCGCCCTGAGTCTTCGGAGAAGGGCGGGATATAAATGCAAATAAAATAAAATAAAATAAATTGAACCCTAATCCTTTGCGTTTCCATGGCTGAACTAATCTCTGTTTCTCCCCACTCCTAGTCCAACATCTTGAGCTACCATCCCAGCTGGTCACCTTCCTCTACACTGCACCCTTCACTTAAACTTGCTGGTTAGGAATTATGGAGCTGGCATTCAACAACATAATTGAAGGACATCAGCCTAGGAAATCTGCTAAATTTAATAGCACTGGAATAATATATGATGGGACTAACTTTTCAATATTTCTGCAGCTGGCAGCAAATAGATGTCTTGTGTACTAGTTTATATTCTCCAGATGTTTTGCTAAACACATATCTGTATTCTTCTTTGTGTATCTCTGGGATATGCAAGGAATAATAACTGATGTACAACAGAGGGAAAGGGAGAAGACAATTCTATGTTGGTAGCAGATACGGTAATGTGCAAAAGACCATGTCTCCCATGTTGCTTTCCATTTTTGTGCTATTTGCTTTTTTGTTCTTTCCACCTTTTCCTTTCCCACACTGGAAAGAATTTAATGAAAAGGGGCCCGCGACTTCAATTTTCTGCCTACCTATCTGCCTACCTGTCAGCAAGAGAACTCTCTGAAAAGACAGAATGTTGCTATAGTGGGAAAAGTCATCAAAAGACTGCTTGAGTTTGAAAACAGATCAGATCTGGCTTGGGGTTGCAGAGAAGAAGGCTTCAGAAGACATCCCGGCCCATTGCTGCTTACATCTTCATTCTCAGACTTCTTCCTTTGGATCATGTGATCCAGAGAGGAGGAGAAGCAGTCTACTCTCTCTTCCCAGTTCACACCTACATTCCCAAATACATCAGGAAGGGAGAGGAGAAATACACGCCCACATGCACAGATACAGAAAAAAAGATACGCTGTTATATAGAAGAAACCAGAGATGCCTCTTAGGGCCACTGCTGATCAAGAATTCCGGAAACCACACTCTGCATAGTCTCCTTGCCTTGTTTATTTTACAAGTTACCAACACACCTGAGCACAAGTGTGCGTTATTAAAATCCCATGCAAAAAAAACTCTGCCAAGGCTGCCTGATTAAGGGTAGGCAGAGTGAGTTTCAGCAGGTTCTGACCAGTTCTGGAGAACCAGTAGTGGGAATTTTGAGTAGTTTGGACAACCGGTAGTAAAAATTCTGACTGGCCCCACCCACATTTATTCCCTGCCCCCCGAGTCCCAGCTGATCGGGAGGAAATGGGGATTTTGCAGTAACCTTCCCGTGCCATGCCCACCATGCCACACCCACCAAGCTACACCCACAGAACCGGTAGTAAAAAAATTTGAAACCCACCACTGAGGGTAAGGTAAATATAGTGACCAGCTATGGAAAATGTGCTTCGTTTGTATCTAACTGTATGATTACTTGTGTTTGTGTTATCTAGGTGTTCCTCTTAAATGTACCCATTAGATGTCTGCTCCAATGTTGATATCATTTTTTGAGAGTTGGTTTCACAGCTGGTATAAAATAAGTTTGGTACTGAACCCAGTTCCTAGAGGACCAATATTGTATTTTCAATTCCGACAAGCTGGTGAAAGTTTGAAGAAGAATTTATGAGCTTCTGTGGAAAAAACTGAACAACCATCTATCTAGTACTTTTCCTGGGCATTGTGTTTTTAAAAGGCTGGCGGGGGAGGGAAGCGGGGAGAGAAAGAGATGGATGGCAAGGAGAATGAGTTTTTCTACTTGGCTCACAGAACAAGCCTAGACAAATGCAACTTAGTCACATCACACCAACAAAACTCTCGAATTCAATAGGACCTGTCTGAAGAAAAATTGTAGGGAACTATCTCTCTGCCAAGTCTCTCTGCTGTAGCTTTTACTTAAATCTTTCAAAAAACACTCTTGGGATTTTTAAAATGTATTCTTTCCTTCTTTTAAAAGCCCGAGACTAATTCTCGAGTCAAGTTGTCTGTTTCTGGAGCCCACTTAAGAGCACTAAAATATCACAAAAACCACCTTTTCACAAAATGGTAGCGGAATACAGCTGGAGCCAGAGCCGAAAGCCAGGATTACTAACAATATTTGATTTTACAGGTTGAATACTTATTTTAACAAGAAATCATCCATAATTTTAAAAAGGACATTTTAATTTCTGTTTCCCTCAGCACACTTTCAAGTCATTGCCTGTAACCCCTTTGTCATTTGACTGAAATAAATAGTTGGACCATGATGAAATTGGAGGCCCATCTGGAACCTACAGGTACCTGAGAAATATTCTCTTAAAATTGCACTTCTTTTTCCACTTAACATGTTGATCATATTCACCTTCAGAAAATGCCACACCTATTAATCATAACTATTTTGCAATGTTATTAATGGAAATAAACTTTCTACTATTGACCTCACCCCTTTCCTAAGAGGACCATAAGGGGTGTGCATAAGAGCACAAACGTGCCTACCGTTCCTGTCATATTGTTTTTCTTTTCTTCTTCCTATATATATATATATATATATATATATATATATATATATATATATATATATATATATATATATATATATATATATATGCTTATATCTCCTAATATTTACTCATATATATGTTTATATACTATATAATTTTTTGTATGACACATATATATATTGTTGTGACAAAATAAAATAAATAAAAAATAAATAAATAATAAGTCTGATTTTCCTTTCTATGAAGACTAAGAAGCATTTTCTTATTAGTTTTAAACTTAAATTTTATCAGACAGTAAGTATTGTAATAAAATCACTAAAGAACACTCATCTGGTAAACTCTTCTAAGCGTAGACAAGGTTATCTCACTTGAGGAAAACTCTCATTGTGCTATTTATTTTAGGTTATTGAAGCAGTACTGAATTTTGGGTTATTGCATTAATCTGAATATTTTCTTGATTGCTTCCAAATATTGTCCTGATGAAGGCAGTATTTTGGGTTGGTGCATGATAAAGCAAGATAAATAAAAGTGTATGTATAGAAAACATGGTTTGAATAAAAAATATTTAGACAATGTGTTTTTGAATTGGCTCCTTCCATAATAATCATTCAGGTTCTGTCAGAAATCAAGGTACTTATCAAAACCAGCCCCCCCAAAAAAAAACCCCAAAAAATCTTCAAAAAATACCATCCTCTCCTTCTGACTAGGCCCTGATCAAACTCACTCCATAAACATTACAACTGCTTTAAGAACAATATTCCTAATGACACCAGCTTGTTACCATAGCATATTAATATTACTTCTTGACAGTTTGGGACTGATGTAAATGGAAAGAGATTTTATCCCCAATTATCAGACACTGTAATACTTTTTTGAAGTCTGTTAAGTTTGGGTATTGACGAGGCAGGAGACCAGGTTAGTGACAACAGCTCTTTAATATAGTGTGACCCAGCGAAGCTCTGGAGAAAAACCTCTCCTTATATACACTTCAGCCTGAGGCTGCATCCAATCAGAAACGAGATATTTCCCGCCTAAAACTCCCGCCAAAACTTACAGTAATACATTACACTCCTTCCCTCCCAGAAGGCACTTTGCCAATATTTGCATATTACTTCTCTACGTAGTCCTGCAGGTACGTGGGGCGTCTCCTGACTCTCCCGGACCTGCGCAGTTCACTTTCTGGAGTTGAGTCGAGCTTGCCGGAGGGACTTTTCGTTCCTCTGAGCTCCTCCTCCCGGCCATCCGGCCCTGGATTATTCGCCGGCTCGGACCTGCTGTCCTCTAGAGGGACCGGAGGGTGTCGCTGGACCTCGCCTGACTCAGATAAGTCTCTGTTTGGTTTGCTTACGCTTTCTGTGTGTTCTTGGCGCCGGTCAGCTGTGGGGTTAATTAAATCATAGTCAGGGCTGTTCTCGCCTAATTCTGCCTTATCGCTCAATCTGTTTCTTAATTGATCTATGTGGCGCCCAGATTCTGCCAGCGTCTAGTACCACTAGATAAGATTTGGGGCCCGTTTTGTCTATGACTATCCCCCTCTTCCAGTTAGGGCCGTCGCTGTAATTATGTGCCCACACCGAGTCTCCTATGTTTAACTCTCGGATTCTATCTGGTTTTGTTTTGAACCCGTCCTGTACGTAGTTCGGGTGTAGCCGGTCTAGCGGGCACCGTAGCTTCCGCCCCATTAATAGCTCGGCTGGGCTGCGGCGGTGGCCACACAGGGGTCCTATGTTGGACGGTTAGGAATCGTCGATTTGTGCCTGCCAATCGCCGGGCCGCTTCGTGATAGCGCTTCTTCGCACTCCGGACAAAGCGTTCAGCAAGGCCGTTCGACGCAGGGTGGAACGGCGCTGAGAGGCATGTCGGATGCCCTCTTCAGCCAGGTACCCTTCAAATAATGCTGCGGTGAACTGTGGGCGTTATCGGACACGAGGGTGTCCGGTAGCCCGTGCGTGGCGAAAAGGTGTTTTAGTGCTGAGATGACAGCTCCGCGGTTGTGGATTTCATTAGGATGATCTCCAGCCATTTGGAGAATGCATCCACCACAATTAGAAATGTTTGGCCGTGGAAGGGGCCGGCAAAATCAATGTGTATGCGGGACCAAGGGCCTTGGGGTTTCTCCCACTCCAAAACTGGGGCCGTGGGGGGTAGTGGTCTGGGTTCCTGGCATACTTGGCATCGCCAACCCTGTCACTGATTTCCTGTCCATTAGGGGCCACCAGACATAGCTCCTAGCCAAACCCTTCATCCTCACAATTCCTGGGTGACCCTCATGCAGGAGTTCCAGAACTTTTTTCCTCAGTTTCTCTGGGACTACCACCCTATCCCCCCAGAGCAGGCACCCCCCTTGTACGGACAATTCCCCTTTTTTCTTCACAAATTCCTTGAAACGTTCGCCCGCGCAGCGGCCATCCCTTTGAACCCAACTGATTACAGTCCTTAAAACAACGTCCCGGTAGGAGGCCGAGCCACTTCCTGCGATGTGACTGGCCCCGAGTCCAAAGAGTCAATTAGTAGAACGGTGTGCCCGGGTGGGGTCCTCGATTTCCTGGCAATGGGCATCTGCTCAATGCGTCCGCATGCCCCAGCTCCTTTCCAGGCCGATGCTGCAGCTTGTAGGAGTATGCGGTCAAAAAATAGTCCATCTGGTCAGTCTAGGTGAGAGTGCTACTGGCGTTGGGCGGTCGCCAGCCAGTAACCCCAATAGCGGTCTGTGATCAGTGACAATTTCAAATCTCGCCCAAAACGTATTCGTGAAATTTTTCACCCTGACACTATTAGAGCCTCCCTATCTAGCTGGCTGTAATTCCTCTCAGCCGGGACATCGCTCGTGAATAGAACGCTATAGGGGCTTCAGTGCCGTTTGGGAGTCTGTGGCTAAGTACCGCTCCTACTCCATAGGGGACGATCACAAACCAATACTAACGGCAGTCTGTTGTTGTATTGTATTAACAGGCTATCGCTTGATAGCAAACTTTTACTGCCTCAAATGCCCTATTCTCTGACTTCCCCATGACCAAGCAGTGTTTTTCCAAGCAATTTATGCAGCGGTTCAGCAACGGTTGCCTTGTCTTTTAAAAACACGGCGTAAAGTTTACCAGACCCAGGAAAGCCTGGAGTTCTGTCTTGTTTTTGGGTGCTGGGGCTCTCTTTATCGCCTTGACTTTGCTCTCAGTGGGTGAATCCTTTTTGTCTATTCTATAGCCCAAAATTCAACAGATTCGACCCCTATCTGACACTTGCTTGCTTTGACTTTTAATCCTGCCGACCTAAAAATGGCCAAAACTTTCCTTAATCGCTTCCCCAGTTCTCTTAAATCTTCCCCTGATACCAACACATCATCGAAATAGGGTACGACTCCCGGTAACCCTTGTAGGGGCCGCTCCATCAAAATTTGAATAGCCCGGGCCACACTCACCCGAACTGTAACCGGGTGCACTTAAAGGCACCCCGGTGCGTTACAATGGTCTGGGCCTCAGCTGTGCTAGCATCTACGGGTAGCTGTTGGTACGCTTGTGCCAAGTCTAATTTGGCGAAAACTTGTCCGTGCCCTAGTGAGTGCAATAAGTGTTGCACTACTGGAACTGGGTAGGCGCTCTTTTGCAATGCTTTGTTCAAGGTAGCCTTGTAATCAGCACAAATTCTTATGGACCCGTCTGGTTTTATAGGGTGACGATTGGCGTCTCCCATTTGGCATGGTCAACTGGCACTAGTATCCCTGGCTGACTAATTTATCTAACTCTTTGTCGATTTTAGGTTTGAGTGCAAAGGAACCCTCCTTGCCTTTAACCTAATGGGAGCTATTTGGGGTCTAAATTGAAGGAGATAGGGGTCCCTTGTACTTGCCTAAACGGTCCTCGAATCGTCTGCGAATTCCTCCAGTAGGGCGTTTTGCAGGTTGCATCCGCTCCGGTGGACGCCAGTCACCCCATTCCCAACGCCTGAACCAGTCTAGCCCCAGCAAGCTTGGCAAGGTTCCTCGACTAACGTGATGGGCAGGGTCTTTTCGTATGTCCCGTACTTGACCTCGACGGTCGTTGTCCCTCGAACAGGGATGCGGTTGCCCTGGTAATCCTGCACCCGGAGCCGTTGTTTCTGTAGCTTGCGCTTTGCGATGTGCGGCAAGGCTTTCACAAAAGTGTCCCAGGACATGATTGTGATAGCTGATCCTGTGTCTACTTCCAGTCGGCACGGTACGCCTTCAATTGTCGGGTTTGTGAAGATCTTTTCTTCGATGCGGGTAGCTGCGTGGTCTATGGTAACAGTCATTCGGTTTGACTTCGCGCTCTTTCTTTCCTGGCCAATCGCGGGTCGCCTCGCCGATCTCGCGCTCTGATTGGCTGGTTTGAAATTTCGGCGTGAATGTGGGTTTGCATCTCTGACTCAGAGCCGCTCTGATTGGCCGATTTGAATTTTCGGCGGAAGGTTGGGGTGCTCGGCAGACTTGAGCCAGGTGCCCTTCCTTTCACACCGCCGCAAATGGCGCCCTGAACTTACATCTTTGGCGCTGATGTCGCCCGCAACTTCCGCATTCCTCCGGTCTTCCCTTGTCGATTTTCCGGTGTAGTGGACTTCTTCCTCCTCTTCGCTGGTTGACTCACGATAGGTTTCTTCGTGGTGGACTGTGCTCGGCTTTGCGCCCGCCATCGGCGTGAGTCGCTTTTGTAAGGTGTCTGCTGGATGGTTGGACATCTCATGGGCTCTGGCTTCGTCCAGGCGTTTGCCAATGTCAGGTTGCTCTTGGCTAGCAACCGTCTCCTCAAACGGATGTCTCTGACCCCCCGTATAAGTTGTTCCAGCAGCTCTTCGTCCAGATCGCGGTACTCGCAATGCTTGGAGGCTTGTCTCAGGGCTGCCATGTAGTCGCTGATAGACTCGCCTTCTTGTTGCCTGCGCTCCCCAAACTCGTACCGTCGAACGTATTTGGACGGGGCTGGTGCGTAGTGATTCTTCAGGAGTGTCTGAAGGGTCTGCCACGAGACGGAGTGTAGCGGTGTTGGCTCCGCTAGGGCTTCTGCGACGGCGATGACTGCTGACCCACAGTGGCTTATGAAGTAAGCCCGTTTGCGGTTGTCGGAGACTCCCTGTAGCTCGTTTGCCTCCAGGAAACTTTCGAAACGGGTCATATATATTCCCCATGTCTCCTGGGCAGGGTCAAACGGAGTGGGTGGCGTGTAGCCGGTCATCGCTGCAGTCGCCGTCACCTTGCTGGGTTTGATTCTCGTAGTGAGTTCAGCTCTGTTCTGGTGCTCTGCCTCAATATCCCATCCTCGTCGCCAATGTTAAGTTTGGGTATTGACGAGGCAGGAGACCAGGTTAGTGACAACAGCTCTTTAATATAGTGTGACCCAGCGAAGCTCTGGAGAAAAACCTCTCCTTATATACACTTCAGCCTGAGGCTGCATCCAATCAGAAACGAGATATTTCCCGCCTAAAACTCCCGCCAAAACTTACAGTAATACATTACACAGTCCCTCTCAATTAAGCCTGCCTTGGCCTGCCAATCCAGGGAAAGAGCAAGCAAATCAAAGTCTAGGAAACTTAACTCAGCTCTGAGTGACATAAGGAAGTTTTCCATCTCAGGACAGCATTTAAAAAAGGGAGGAAGCCAGCTCCATTTTGGGGCATGTCCTTTGTTCATGTGTGGAGTTCTTACTAAATCATTGACTCCTTCTGGAAGTGAATCTAGCTATAGACAGGCTATGGAAGACATGCAAGGCAGGAGACTGCCACCATAGCTCTTCCTGAGACCACACATTTTATTTATTTCCTGCCTATTATTTTTTAAAATAACCCAAGGTGGCAAACACTCACAATACTTCCTCCTCCTCTTATTTTCCCCACAACAACCCTCTTGTGAAGTGAGTTGGGTGGAGAGTGAGAGACTGGCCCCAAATCATCCAGCTGGCTTTCATGGCTAAGGTAGAACTTGAACTCATGGTTTCCCACTTTCTAGCCTGGTGCCTTGACCACTAAACCAAACTGGCTTCTGGAAGAATTGAGTTTGTGGTTCTGTAGAAAGTTAGCATCCACCTCTCTCCTAGAAAAATGAAAGATTTTGAGAAATATTAAAAAGGCAAAATATTATATTTCCCTACAGGAGGAATGGAGACACATGCTCTTGGTGACAGAAAGCAGCCCCCAAGTCTTTCTTAATAGTCCACAGCAGATGTCAGCACTTAAGAGATAGATAGTTCTATTCATAGGCAAAGCAAAAACTGCAGGCAGAAATCCATTCAAGACAGGATATTTTGAAATTCCCTGCAGCAAAATCTGAACAAAGGCAGAGTGATAGGATTAGCCCTCACTCAAGATCCAAATCAGGACAAAGCCATTAAGTCATAATAGGAATTGCCCAACACCCTTTCAGAACACAAGCCTCTTCATTGCATCATCTTAGCAGTCCAAACTTCAACCGAACCTGGGAGCTCAGACAAACTATAGAGCCAGCTATGACTCCTACATAACCCATACAACAGCCAACAGAATGTATGTTCTTGCACAGGAACAGGAAACTCAAGTGCAAAGCTCAGAGAAGGTATAACCCCCCCCCCCTTCTCAACTCCATGTGGTCAGCTGCACCAGAACCATGTGCTTGGTGGTTCTGCTTCATCATTAAACCATCGTTCCAATCAGCCTCCATGTTTCCAGTGTCTTTCTCCCAGCTTGGAACTGAACCAGATGGATGTGGATATTTCTTCCCACAGTACCATTACTAAATAGGCTTTTTCCCTGGAATTGTGGAAGGGAGTAATAGTGGTTATGGATTAATGTTTTAGAGATTCCTTCTGATAGGCAGAAAGCTTTCCTGGTTGTTATATGGGCTATGTAGGCCTTCCATGTATCTTGTTATACGGGCTGTGCAGATCTGTATGAGTCAAAAGGAGGCATCCAATTGCACATTTGGAACTGGTAGTTCCACTGTTGGTGCCATAACCGTGTTGGTTATGTCATTGTCAAAGGTATTATGTGACTTGGCAGACTTCTCTTAATGAATTTAATCGCTTATTCTTATTTGGCAGCATGCTTTCTGCGTCTCTTTTTTTGATCTTTAAACTATTAGACAATGGTTAAAAAGGAAATTTATGAATAAGATTTTTTTATTATTAAACCAACTCAATTGTAAAATAGTGTTCATGTTGAGTTCTGACAGATACTGATATGTATGTGTGTGTGTGTGTATATGATTCTAAATATACATAAAAAATTCCAAACATATTATATAACAATTTTCCAAATATATTACATATATATAATATATTTGGAAATTTTTATAACAATTTTCTAAATACATTATATATAAAAGTTTCCAAATACATATGTATATAATGTTCCAAATATATTATCTATAAAAACAATTGCTACACACTCCCTATGAGTGATATGTGTTTTCCTCAATCTCGAATCCTAGACTTCTATATATAATTTTAAAAGTGCCCAGAAAAACACATACAAAAAAAATGTAAGAAGCTTCCCTCTTCATTCCCACCAGTACAGTCAACATTAACAACTTATTGCTGTCCCTTGAAACACAACCAAATACATCTTTGTTCCATGCCTCACCCCATTTTCTATAAGCTTGTCTTTAAATATTCAGACCTTCTTATTAATCAATAAAAGTCCAGTAAAGGTTATTAGAAATAACAACTTAAAATATATTTCCCTTTCAGTTTAAACAAATTCCCCCTAATTGTCTCTCAATTAATAAATATTTATTTGAACATAAACAAGCAAATAAAGCAAAAAAAAAAAAGACAATTAAAATGAAAAGAGAAAGATAAATATTCTAAAATATTTAAGAAAAATTGGAGGAGAACACTATGGTGTACTGTATAAACTATGGAGCAGTAGTTAACTGTGGTCAGTGAAATGAAATCAGATCAATATGATAGTAACAGCTTAAGATAAAACAACTTGGGCCTCTGGTGGCTCAGCAGACTAAGTCTGTCTGTTATTAACACAGCTGCTTGCAATTACTGCAGGTTCAAGTCCCACCAGGCCCAAGGTTGACTCAGCCTTCCATCCTTTATAAGGTAGGTAAAATGAGGACCCAGATTGTTGGGGGCAATTCAGTTGACTTTGTATATAATATACAAATGGATGAAGACTATTGCTTAACACATTGTAAGCCACCCTGAGTCTTCGGAGAAGGGCGGGATATAAATTCAAATAAAAAAAACAACCAGGATGTGAGATAATAATTCCTGGTGAGCATCTGAATAGGGGGAAACAGTGAAATAACATGTTTCATTGTTTTAATTATTCCTCTACCACATGGACAGTCTCTGTTCAAAAGGGATATTGTGGTATCTCCCTTCAGTAGCAGCTGTCAAGATGGCATTACATTCAGAGGTGGGATTCAGCCAGTTCTGTCCGGTTCAGGCGAACCAGTAGTGGCAAATGCAGGAAGTTCCGCCCACCTGCTGAAAGTAATGCACAAGCAAAGAGCTTGCATGGAAGGCCCTGCACATGCAGAGAGGAGGTGCATGTGAGTGAAGTGAGTGTGCGTGTGCTTGCACTCACATTTGCAAATCAGTAGGGAAGGACGCAATTGGGACATGGTGGCTCAGGGGCTAAGACACTGAGCTTGTCGATCGAAAGATCGGCAGTTCAGTGGTTTGAATCCCTAGTGCCGCATATCGGGGTGAGCTCCTGTTACTTGTCCCAGCTTCTGCCAACCTAGCAGTTTGAAAGCATGTAAAAAATGCGAGTAGACAAATAGGAACCACCTTTGGTGGGAAGGTAACAACGTTCCGTGAGCCTTTGGTGTTTAGTTATGCCGGCCATATGACCACAGAGACATCTTCAGACAGCGCTGGCTCTTCAGCTTTGAAACGGACATGAGCACCATCCCCTAGAGTCGGGAACAACTAGCACATATGTGCAAGGGGAACCTTTACTTTTACCTACAGAAGGTAAGTGAATCTCACATCTGATTACATTTTACCAAGCCCTTCTAAATTTGAGGGTTGTTATGCGACTAGGTATCCGATTGATCAGAGAAAATGTGCAGAATGGCTCAAAAAAGTTATTTCTAGAGAGGACTCATGAATGAATTTGATTGATTGATTGATAGTTCATTAAAGTTATGTAAAGCCATAAAATTATAATTTAGCATGTACTGCCTCGTATCAACTATGTTCATAATAAAAGGGGCCAAGCTGACTAGGAAAGAAGAAAACCTACGGCAGTAATAAAAAAATGTAAATCCAAGCTGAAATTTATTTTAAGTAAGCTAGCTTCACAATGAAGGACCACTTTAGGAACACGGGAAAATACTTGAAAAATAGATTTCAAAAACTTGGATTGAACTCTTTGAAGCAAAAGAAATGACCTGTTGGGGCTCAACCAAATTCCAATTTTGTAGGAGTTCGGATCTTCACCAACAAAATTTTAATCATTGAAGACATACACCAAGCTCTTTTTGAGAAGTAGAAAGATTACAAAGCCAACACCATTTTTCTTTTGCATTTAAGTTGACATAATTGGTGTGGGACTTGCAATTTGCTAGTAGCATGGAAAACAATCCCCAGAAATTTAAAAGTCTTCTCTTGCTCCATTGGATGATTATTTAGCCACTATACACGTGCCCTAGAATCTTAGCAAAAACCATAATTTTGGTTTTGAAGTAATTGATTTCTAACTGTTCTTCTTGGCAGTGCTTAGCAAGTATATGAAGTATCCATTTCAGGCTAGTCTGTGTCTCAGAGAGCAACATCTGTATATAAAAGAACCAAAATGTGTCTATTTCCCAGTTTTGGTAGATGAAGAGATGGGCCATTCAGTTCGTCAATGAGAGAATTAATAAATAGATTACAGAGATTGGGAACTAAAATTCACCCTAGTCTTACTCCTCTCTTGACTGAGATTTCCAGTGCAGTGACCATGCATATGGCATTGCACTTTCATCTGGGAGTTTTCATAGAGCTTGTATATAAGAACAAGTAATCTTCTACCCCTTGAGGATACTTCAATTTCTGCCAGTTTGAATCTAGAGATGAAATTAAAAGCACATCTAAGATCAATAAACTGTAACCCAATCCAGGAGTTTATTGTACAAATGTCTAGCATATTATTTCCAGTGGGAAATCCTATTGGTTCACACCAGTTCAGGCAAATCGGCACTAATAAAAACTACAGATTCGGGCAAAACAGTAGTAAAAAAAAATCTACTGGTTCCTTCAAACTGGTTTTCCCGACAATCAGTTGTGCCACGCAATTTAAAATCACTGCTTTCTAGTGAATCTAAATCATGTGGCACAGCTGTTCCCCCCCTCGCTGTTATACTTACCTTCCGAAACCTCCTTTTTACGCACGTTTGGCATGCAGCACACATGCGCGGCCAGCGAACCGGTAGCAAACCGGTTCAGATTTCACCGCTGATAATTTCCTAACCATACTGAGAAGGCTAATGGGCCAATGATTGGCAGGTAAATCTCTTGTCTCCTTTTTTATGGATTGGAATGACCAAAACTAGACTCCAATCACCAGGAACATTAGCATAGTTATAAATAAAGGTGTTAGGGAAGTCAAAACAGGTACCCTATTGGTCTAGGTGACTACAACTGGATTCTGCTGAGATGAAGTCATATCCTAGAGCTTTGTTCAATTTCAAATGTTTAATGAGTTTTATAATCTCAGAGCTTGACACAGGGAGCCAGGGGAGAAACAAGTGAATTTTATAGTATAATCCCCTCCAGCTGTATGTACAGCAATCTGAACTAATTTTCCCAGAATAAAGCAGGAATAAGAGATGGAAATTGTGAATTAGCAGAACCAGATTGGAGGGCTATACATTTCCAGAACATAGCTGAACCCTTCTCTTCACATAATGAAAATCCAAATACAGTCCTGTTCATAAAAACAATACATTTTGCCAGAATTAATAATCCATTATTTGCATATCAAAAATAATGTAATTATTAGAAATCAGTTCACTACATCCAATTAAACAAATGCTTTCACATAGTCTTTATCTCTTCTCTCAAAATTAATGTCATGATTATCAAGCCCTTTTGTAATTCCACTTTAGTAAAAGCGGTAGATCCCTTATATTCCAGTATAAGAAAATAATCCACTTCAGTCTTTTTAAATTTTTAAGTGATCATCCAACTTTATATATGCAGTATTTCCATACCTTTCTTGTAAGTTGTAATTTTTAAATCCACTTTTAAAAAGTCTATTTTAGTTTTATTTAAGGGGGTTTGCTCCTCTTCAATAAAACTTTTGATTCTATTATAGAGCTAAGAACCTTGAAAACCTCTTGAACCAAACGCCAAACATTTTCTTTAAGGAAGCCATTTTGTGCTGTCTGTTGACCAACCTTTAAAATCGTCTTGTCAAGTAAATATAAACAAGAGAATTTTTCCTACAAGAGAGGATCCTTTTTAATTAACTTTAATTAAAGTCTCTGTTTAATTCAAATTCATCTGAACCCTTTTAATCCATTTTGAAATCAAAAGTGTTATCACTTTTTGCTGTATATTGCAAAAAAGAAAATCTTACAAAACCTTAAACTAACTACCTACCTACCTTCCTTCCTTCCTTCCTTCCTTCCTTCCTTCCTTCTTTCTTTTCTTTTCTTTTCTTTCTTTCTGTCAGAGAAAGACTTTCCGAGCCAGTGGAAGGAGTTAAATGAGGAATTAGTCTGGAATCACTGTAGCTCCAGAGCAATTAAGCTTTTAGGGATCTTTAGCTGATAAAATTAATTATCTTTGCATGGAGTGAAAATTAATATGTTTCTTCCTGAATTTAATTAAAGTAGATATAAAACTCTTTTCCCCCTCCAAATAATATACATATTGTTTTTTTTAATAATACAATAAAATAATTGCCAAATAACAGCAAACAAGGAAACCCATATGAAACCAAGAGAACAATATTAGAACCAAAGCCTGTAATACAATAAACTATACATTATTTTAATCACCTACCTAAAATGCAGAACACAATATTTCTCCAGAACTAATTATGTAGGCCAGCAATCACATTTCAAATATTGCAATATATTACAGATTTGCCTTTGTTTGAAAGCCTCTTAAGTGGGAATGAGGTATTCAGTCATATTCTGATACCGTCAAGGTTTGCGTCACTCTTAAATCAATTTGTGAGAACAGAAGCAGATGTGGCAAAATCATTCATTTCTTCTACCCTGCTACTCCCCTTCCAAAATGCAGCATAAAAACTCTTGAGGCACCCTGCGTTCTAATTATATGACTTGAAAATAAATAATGCGTCCCCTAAAGCTAATAAGATGGTCCAGATCAGTAGCAACTGGAGTTCCAGTACTCGGTAGTGAAAGAAAGACAAGATATACAGAATGTTATTTTAAAAAAATAATGGAAATCACCAGTCACACACACACACACACACACACACACACTGCTTATTTAAAACAAGGATATGCATAGAGAAAGTGGGGGGAAAAAAGGTTTGTTCAGGTTATCATTTTCCTAATGATAACTTTTTAAGTAGTCTGAAAAATAGCTTTGGTTTTGAAATAAAAACTGGCTGGAAGAAAGGAAAATAGTGCAAATAATGAAAACTGTAACTATCTTAAATACGTATTATTTTTCATCTGCGTGTTTTTTAAAAGACTCTCACAGCTAATGTAGCAATGCACTTTTTTCCATTGTAACCTGCATGTTTGATCACGGAAGCCCATAGCATTGACTAGCAAATTAATTAACAACATCCCTTAGGAACTGGTCCCTTGTGTCTGTTAACCTACTGGTTGACAGAACAAATCTGCTTACAGGGATGCAAAATGAACTGATATTCCTGTACAGGCCTGCAGTTTCATTCCACCCAGACATTAATAACCCCCAACTATCACTCCTATTGAATTTTGTGATGGAAGTTAAATAATATAACGTGTTCTGACTTTTCCTGAAAAGCATGAATTTCAACACATGTATTAGTAAGGAGCTATAAAGGCTATATTACAAAAAATTCTTGTTTAGAAATAACTTATGTTTTCTGTCTACTAAAAATTGTATGTTTGTAAACCATGGTGTTAGCAACAATGTCCAAAATCTTTTTGCCCGTCAAAGAGAGACTGCAAAAAATAACTGGACATAATCAATTGGTGCACTATTCATGTGTGATTTTGGTGTCAGTACATATATTTACAGAGGAACTGTTGAACCTTCGATCCATCACCCTAATGCAATTACAAGGGGGAGAGGGGGGAGTGCAAGACAGTCAAAATAAATAGATTTAGTGCATGAACTCACTAGTAGGCAAAAATGTTCTTGTGGATAAAAATAAGATCATTCCACCCTTGCAGGTTTTACCATTTCAAGGCAAGCTAGATAGACATTGCAAACCAATAAAATGTGTCTTAGTTGCAAGGCAGATATAAGTTGCACCTGGTGTGTCTAGAGAATATGTTCTTGAACCAACTCTGTAGAGTTTTAATCAAGCCTTGTATCCAGAGGGCTTTCTGTTGACAGTTGACAGATGTGGAAAGACCTGGCCCATAGAACTGCCAACAGTCAGACACAACAGAATGGAGAGCATCATCATCATAGTTAACTTTAGAAAGATTATCTTCTTCTGTCCTCATTTTATCTATATCTATCTATCATATATCTCTCTATCTCTCTAACTATCTATTTTTTATATCAAAGGCTTCAGTTCTATTTTTTGTTTGTTTAAAAATAAAAGGCTTTCATTTCTACCATTTTATTTCCAAACTGGAGGTAATCACTTTTTTATTTGATGATTTTGTTACTGTTTTTAAACTGTATCATTGATCAATTCCCTTTTCTTCTGAAGTTACACTTTCCTTTTATTCCCCAATTCTTTTTGTGCATGGAAGAGTGTCTTAACAGATACTGAATTCTGTTTATATTTATTTAGTAGTGCTTCTATCCAGTATTGTCAGGGAAGATCAGTTGGAGTCCAATCTTACTTGTCAACTTCATTAAGATGCTTTTATTTTGTTTTAAGAATAGTATTAACTATGGTGATGAGACTCATTTCCAGCTGATTATTTATTTTAAGTCACAAAGAGATTGCTTTTATGTGGCAGTTTTCATAATTTGTACATTCCTTTAAGTCATGCATTTATTCTGGTTCAACAAATTATCCTATAGCAGAGAGGGCCAAGAGGTTGCTCTGTAAGATATTCTTAAACTTTGATTCCCATCAGCCATATCCATCATGCAAAATGGAAACAGGTAAGGGAGGTAAAATTTAACAGTGTTTGCAAGCATATGTTGTCCATTGTTGCTCTAGAAATATTTTTTAGAGCAACTAGAAAATTATCAGAACTAATCCTTCCATTGCCACCACCATCCTGCCAGAATCAATGAAGCTTCTTGGATGAGAAGCGAAACATCTTCCTCAAGAAAAAAACAGCCCAATTGCCTTTTGAAAAAGGACCTTTGAGAAATGATTTCTTTGATGAAATCAGATTGAATTCGTCAAGTGGCCAGTCAGGTTGTTGTCACCTGGTGGTTGGAGTTTCTTAGTGTTTTTCCCAAAAGTCTCTTCTCAAAATCCCGAAAGCTTTAACCAAAAACTGTCTACTATTGATCTCACCCCATTCCTAAGAGGTCTGTAAGGGGCGTGCATAACAGCACCAGTGAGCCTACCGTTCCTGTCCTAATGTTCCCTTTGATTGTATCCAATTAATATAGTTATTACATACTTATGCTTATATATATGCTTGTATAGTTATTTCATGCTTATGCTTATATATACTGTGTGACAAAATAAATAAATAAAATAAATAAATAAATAAATTTTTTTTTATTTTTTTATAAACATAATAATAAAAAACATCATTGTGAACAGATTGTCAGTCAGGTATATCCTTAAATATATTTCAAATTTCATCACGGATTGTATTCTATACAATAGATTTCCTTCTCCTTCATTCAAATTAATAATTATTGCACATCTGTAGTAAAAATTGTGTTCCGTACCATTAAAGTTTAAATGAAGTCTGTTCCCCATATTTAAATTCCCCAAAACCTCATTAATAATTCTTCTATTAACTTCTTAAATTCCACAAATTTAAACACATCAAAATTACTTTTAATCAGAGGTGGAGCTTCTTAGTTTTTATACTGGGGTTTTATTTCTCTAGGTCTCCTGGAGTCACCATGAGTGACTTGAGCAGCCATATAAATTTTCTTAATAAATGTTAACTAAATAAATAATTCGTTCAAAAAAAATTGTTCTTATATTATTTGTTGCTGATTTTGCAAAGTTGTCCAGTAACGTCTCAAAGAATGTTTGAGAAAATAATTTATACGTTGTAGACAGTTCATTTCAACACAATTTTGTACCAAAAATACAGAATTGTATTTTATTAAAAGGGTTCTTGGTATAATTTTTCTTTTTATTGCATGAAACACTATTCTTTGATTTGTCATTTCCTTCATTAACATTACATTTTCTATATATTCAAAGATTTGCTGGCTGTCATATTCAGGAATGAATGCATTGAGTAGGCTATGCTAAATGCTTGCTATAATATAGATGTAACATACATTCTGTTGGACAGTTTCATCCCCATAGTGATGGCTGATTTGTGTCCATTTAGAAAGAAGTAAAAGGGTATTCCTCCATTACATTCCTTAAAAGGCTGCTTCTGGCTCAGTATAGCATTGATCATTAATTTTTCACTAGTTGCCAAGGAGACCCTTGCTACCTCTTTCCTTGTGAAGGCTGAAGTTGCCACAAGCAGAGCCCAGGACAGAGGTGGTAGCTATGTAAGCATGCAAAGAGCACTCGGTTTCAAGGTCTCCAAGTGCCAAGCCAAGTATTTAATTTAGAGGGGCTGGTGAAAAATAACATATCGTTTTAACTCTCGAGAGTATAAAAATCATTTATATTTTCTTAATGGCAATGAGCAAGAAGATGGCTTCATTCCTGTCTGCAACACAAATTCTAAACTATCTGACCATGTCTGCAAAGTTGAATCAAAACCCAAACCTAAGCCATGATGTATCAGGAGATTTTGGGTCTCACTGCTAAATCCTAGTCAAGAAATCTGATATTCCCAAACACAACAAAATGCCCTGAGTGAGACTAAACTGAGAAAACCCAGGATCATCAGACCATTGATAAACCTGCGTGGCCCACTAGTTGTTGAGCTGATACCCCACTCAGCATAAGGGAATGTGAGAGCAGCAGTTTAAGTGCCTCTGAGCAGTTGCAGAGTTCACTTCTCTGCTTTAGGGGAATTTCTGATTGTCTAAGCAGAAACCCATGGAGCAACTCCGTAGCTTGTACATCTCTTAAGAAAAGAAGGAGGCAAGCTGGATTATGCCTCCTAGTAACAACAGCAACCTCCAAATCAATTTACCTTTGAGATATTTCTAGAAAGATGCCTTTAGGTTAGAATGAATGGGGTGAGGGGTGGGGAGGGCCATTCATTTAAATTTCATTTCTTTTAAATGAAATGTTCTTATGGAAGATAAAAGACGAAGAAATCATTGCTATCAGACACAATGACAAACGTGTTTTCCCGATACATTTGCGGGAAGCAAATAGTGCCCTTTTCTTGGTTGATATCGTTGTGCCGAAGAGAAATGTTGCAGTGTCTGGAGGAAAAAGCAGTGAAATGGCTTTTCTCGAAGCCAGAAAAAGATACCAAAGATATTATCTAGTACTGCTTCATTTTTACTGCCAGCTTCATTTTTTTTTTCTCTCTGCAGCAAAGGACTGGAAGTCATTTCTGAAGGAGAGCTATAATTGCCAATAATGGGTTGCAATTCTGCAGGCTAAAATGTCCAGTCTAGTGGGCAGAAAGGTTTAAGTGGATGAAAGTAGGGGGGAAATCTTTCTCTAAGAAACAAGAACGTTTAGCTCAAGACATTCCACTGAATTTATTGTTTTGGCCCTGAGATGGTTATGCTGGTGCTCCCTTCTATAAAGCTGGGGAAAGTTGTAACTGTCCATTCAGAAAATACAGGTTCAAAATGATGAAACTGTAGACTTGGATCTGCTTATTGTTGTTGCATGAAGTAGCAAGACATAAATATTTGTTTGACCAAGGAATTTCAGGCTAATCTGGGAACTGTCAAAAAAAAAAAAATCCCAAAAGAAGACAGTGACAAACGGCTACCATACTTTGCCAAGATAATCGCTGGAAGTCAAATTTGATGGAAGGGAATTTTTATTTTTACTGTTTTTAACTATGCTTTTTGAGTCCCACTTGAGTGCTGCAGGGGAAAAAGTTTCAAAACTAAAAACTCACTTTTAAATATAGACCATTCATTATGGTGAAATTACTTTTAACATTCTTTGTGGGGTCGACATATAGTCCACAATTAAGATGGATCAGAAATTAGCATGGATGTTAGTCTTTTCTTCTTTGATAAGTCCCTTTAAACCAAACAGTTGGCCAAATATGAACTAGAATGCGAGGCCATCTCTAATATTGTTGGCAAAACTGGTTCTTGGTAGTGATTATTTAAAAAAAAATTCATTCCATTTTCATACCTGCAAGAGACGTTCTTTCAGTTTCATTTGGAGCTATTGTAGTTGACAGAGATGAAATACTTTCATTACTCTGAAGAATTGTGGCAAATATTGTCTATGATAGACTGTGTAGAACTAATCAAGTTCATCCAAGAGTGAAGTTTTGTGCAGCGTACATTTTTAAAAATGGAATCTGCCTGTTCTAGGACTTATCCTGTAGTTTCCCCGCCTCAAAATGGCAGGAAACTGCCATTACTTTTCATCAGTTATGGTCAGAAGTAGCTCAGAAGTCTGAAGGGGGGAAAAAATGAACTGGGTGCTGCAGATAATTCCTGATGTTCAAGAAGTCACTTAGGAAACCAAACTGAGAGATTCAGTGTAGATCACAGCAGCAAATACACAAATAGGCCTTGAGGTGTTCACCTTTACACATAATTCCAATTTTGGTTTACTAGATCACTTTTTATTTCCAAATCTCACACACAGTGTTTCAGATTATCTTTTTAAAATCTGCTGCTCATTATTTTATAGTTATCTGATAAATTAGGCATAACTATATGTCAAGTAAATCAGTAAAATCACATTGCAACTTTTCTTCTTTGTTGATGAAACAATAATAACAAAAAATACTATGGAAACAGAGAAAGGAGACTTTTACTATGCTCTTGATTTGAAATGTATAAGAGAAGTGATTGATGTCCTTCCATGTTGAGAAGGATTTAGTTTGCATGCTTCTTTTGAAAAGGTCCCACTCTTTTCAATTTTGGATAGAATAAACAATTTTTTTCTGTCAACCAGGACCGAGATAACCTTTATATGGATGAATTTCTAACCGAGTCTTGTTCTTTTTAATCTTTTCTCTCAGCTGAAGAAGATAAAATTGGTACACAATTTTTTAAAAATTTTGCTTAACTTTTATCTAAGTCTTCCTCTGGAAAATCAAAACATAAGCCAGAAAGGATATTTATATTTTTCTTCTTTCATCTTAACCAGGTATTTTACATCAAAGATGGTGGCTGTCCAAGGTTATTTGGTAAATTTCCTATTGTATAAGTGATTTGAATTTAATCTGGACAGTTGCTCTCCACATTCTCTCTAATCACATCAATTTAACTGTCATTAATCTTCCAGGCTGCCACAGGGTTGCAACTAGCCTTCTCCTTTCCCAAAGTCATCGGTGCAAACGCCAGAGCTTTTCTGAAAGTTGCAGTGGCATCGTAATTTTAAATTCATGAAAGTGAGAGCTTATTAAATAAATAGGGAAATGATATTAATGGTATACAAAGTTACTGTAAATAAGTTTGAAATATTAACCAAATTAAGTTTTATTCAAATTAAGCTTTATTTCAATTAATCCTAAAGATTCTAAGAACTGAAATAAAACCAATACAAAAACAATACACGACTTTCTTCTTAATCTACGCCTTATTTTCAGAAAATGAAAATCATATTGTTTGGTTTAATAATGGAAACTGTCCTGGATTTGCTAATCCGTAACCTTGTGGCCAGTGGTGAAATCCATTTTTTTTTACTACCGGTTCTGTGGCCGTGGCTTGATGGGCATGGCTTGGTGGGCGTGGTAGAGGAAGGATACTGCAAAATCTCCATTCCCACCCCACTCTGGGGCCAGCCAGAGGTGGCATTTGCGGGTTCTACGAACTACTCAAAGTTTTCGCTACCGGTTCTCCAGAACCTGTCAGAATCTGCTGGATTTCACCCCTGCTTGTGGCTCTATGTATGCTCCTAGCTATAGCGTAGCCTACCTACTGTGTAGGGTAAAACATATAACAATCCCTACCCCCACAGGGCCTAAACTGCCTAAAGGTGTAAAAGAATATGCTACTCACCTGCTGATACCCCCCATTTCAGATAGGTGGCTGTCCAGTCTTCTCTTAAAAACCTCCAGTAATGAAGCACCCACAACTTCTGAAGGCAAAGCTGTTCCATGGGTTAATTGTCCTCACTGTTAGGAAGTTTCTCTTTAATTCCAGGTTGCTTTTCTCCTTGAATAGTTTCCATCCATTATTTCTTGTCTTGCCTTCTAGTGCTTTGGAAAATGAGTTGATCCGCTGTTCTTTGTGGCAGCCTCCTCAAATACTGGGATACTGCTATCATGTCACTTTTCTCTAGACTGGCCATACCCAATTCCTGCAACCGTTCTTCATAACTCCAGGACTTTAATCGTCTTAGTTGCTCTTCTCCGCACTTTTTTCAAGTCTCAACATCTTTTCTGTAACGTGGTGACCAAAATAGGATGCAATATTCCAGGTGGGGCCTTACTAAGGCTTTATAAAGCGGCACTAATACTTCACGTGATTTTGATTCTATGCCTCTGTTTATACAACCAAGGTTTGCAGCTTTTTTTGGCTGAAGAACTGTGAGTGACTCCTTTGTAAGGAAGATGGTGGTTGGAATGGCTTCACTTCCTTTCTTTTCCATCAAAGCTTTGGAACAGGAAGTGACAAAACAGGAAATATGTAATAATCCCTGAACATTTCCTTGTGAAGCTGCACCTGTTTTGGCCATAAGGTCAGGTGCTAAACTTTACCTATAAGCTAGCTAAATACAAAACACCTTTCTGTTTTGAAGGCACAGTACTGTACATTTGAATGCTGAACAAGCAGTTATAACAGAAAGACATTAACCCCCATCCTGCCAGAACAGCAAATGTTCTGGGGACAGTACACAATCCTTGTCCACTACCTTAGCTACCTTAGCATCTATCTTCAGTAGAATATTTTGCTAAAATCACAATTTGTTACTAGGAAAATCTCATTGATTGGGGAGGGAGGAAGCAAAGATTTGATATTTGGATAAATTTAAATGCAATCTGTGTCTATACTAGAGGGGTGTGTGTGTGTGTGTGTGTGTATGTAGGTCTTTGGTTATTCGGGTTTTCTCCTGCATAAAATTGGAAGTGTCTTGGCAACGTTTCGACGAAATCCCATTCGTCATCTTCAGGCTAGGTGTTTACAGCTTCGTGCTTCTAGGAGAAAATTTTCTAGGAGAATATATATATATATATATATATATATATATATATATATATAGGTCTTTGGTTGTTCGGGTTTTCTCCCGTGTAAAATTGGAAGTGTCTTGGCGACGTTTCGACGAAGTCTCATTCGTCATCTTCAGGCTTCAGCTTCGTGCTTCTGGGAGCAATGTGTGATCGCAGATAATAACACATTGCTCCCAGAAGCACGAAGCTGAAGCCTGAAGATGACGAATGAGACTTCGTCGAAACGTCGCCAAGACACTTCCAATTTTACACGGGAGAAAACCCGAACAACCAAAGACCTATATACAAACACCCGTGAAAACCTCAGAAAATATATATATATATATTGTTATGCTAATTATTTCCTAGTTTTGGGGAAAATGGGAAATTTCCACTGATTGTTTTTCATAGTTTTGTTTATATGTGGACATTTTAATACATATTTTCCTCATGTAGATTCTTTATAACAATGTACTATAAACATTTTTAAACACAGCCCTTTCAATAGACACATGTTTTGTATACAGCTTTGCAGAATCTCTGCTTCTTCTTGAGAATTTGGGATTTCTTCTTGAGAATGGATTCTATTTCCTGCCATCACATCATGTCACAAAAACTAAACTTCATTTGCTGCCTTTCAAATTTATGTAAGGCTTGTGATGATTGGCCACTTTGATCTGGAGAGACATGGGATCTTTGGTAAAGCATAGTAAAGCCCGTGAAGATAAGCAGTCGTTGCAAGTAATTTAGAATACCGTAGGTATTCCATTATCCTTTGAACAGGCTGTTCCCAATGCTTTATTCTTGGACTTTTAGATAAAACATGAGGTGAACTCAGAATTGAATGAACCAATAGCATGACAGTTATCCTTCCATGAAGCCCAGAATCCTGAATAATTAGAGCAATGTTAACTAGTAGCTTGCTTGTTCCTGTCATGGAGCCAGAGAAAGTATAGATAGATGAAAGGCTATCTGTTCCAGGATGTTGAACTAAGTGACAATGGTTACCATGTCTTAAATCTACATTATGTTTCCTATCAAATTTGCACCTTTCTCTTAAATTATCTGTCACAGCATGCAGTATTAAAAGCTATCAAATGTCAAGTTGGCCACTGAAAGTAGTCAGGTGTACCTGCTTCTATAACTGCAGGAATGTGATTTGCTCAATTTCACCTGTCTTTTAAAGCATTCAGTAGAGACTACTTAAACAGTAGCTCTTTACAACTGAAATGCTTCACAAACTAGAGCAAATTGAAAGTTTGCCTCTGGCAGATCACGTCTTATTGCTTGGTGCTCCGAGATTTTATGTGCAAAGGAAAGTGAAACACAAAAGTGCAGTGGTCTTAAATGTAGCGTCAGCATATTTTCTAAATATTGATAGTTGCAGCTATAAGAATTATTATTATTATTTTTAAAAAAATCAAATTGCCTTTATCTTTGGGCATACCAGGGCAGCAGTTCCTACTCTTGTGCTCTTAAAATTATTATCTGAATGTTTGTGTACTATAGAACTGGAATATCAATCTGAATATTTCTCCAATATTTATTATATAGATTTAAAAGAAATGTTTCTGTATAACTATTTTGCTTCTGCCAACCTAGCAGTTTGAAAGCACGTAAAAAATGCAAGTAGAAAAATAGGGACCATCTTTGGTGGAAGGTAACAGCGTTTCATGTGCCTTTGGTGTTTACTCATGCTGGCTACATGACCACGGAGACGTCTTTGGATAGTGCTGACTCTTCAGCTTTGAAACGGAGATGAGTACTGCCCCATTGAGTCCGGAACAACTAGCACATATCTGCAAGGGGAACCTTTACCTTTATCTTTTTAGTAGAATGTTATATTTCTCCAATCTTTTGTAATTAAATACATTAATTAAATACTGAGGGGTTTTTGAATGGAGTGTGGGGGATGTGGGAGGCTTGACAAATGTTTATTTAGTTGAGAAGAACGCTCTTTTGTCACCTAGTAACAATACCCATCTGACGCCTAGCAATATTCAGCCACGATCTGCCATTAGTATTTCCTTTGTTCCTGTTCAGCATAATTTTACCACTGCTGATGGGCCTGGATATTGTTGAACTGCCCATCCCTCACCTGTGGCATGCTGTCCTATGTTATTGCAAGCTATAGCTCAGTTATATTTATAAGGGTACTGTTAGAGTTTGTTGCAAAATCAAATTCAGAAAGCACACACAGGCAGACTGATGCAGCAGGATTCATTAACTTCTTTATATACATATAACACATGACGATAAATGTACAATACCAATAGTGGTTCTTCAGTTTCAGATCAGTTCAGAGAGGCAGACTAGACTAGTTCAGACTTGTTTGCAGCTTCAGAGCTCAGAGCTTAATACCTAAGCCACGTCCAGACTTCTTGCTTTAGTTTCTGTTTCTAAACAGCTCTCATTGGCTGACCCAGTTGCTATGCCTATTCATTGGCTGACCTTGTTACCATGTCTTCCCAGTCATGAATATTCTGACAGATACAGATTCTCTACTCCTATCCTCTGTTATGAAGTAGATGAAGATAGAACTATGTTTAGGGGCTAGGAATAGGAATGAAATAGAAATCTTTACTAGTCAAGCATGACAAGAAATTTGTCTCTGTTGCATAAGTTCTCAGTGTACGTACAACAAAATAATATAATCATAAGATACCAATAGGAGAAGCTAGTAGAAAGATGAGAAGTATAATATTAATACAGCCCTACTACATAGATAAATATCCTAAGTACATGGTAAAGTCTAAGTACATGGAAAATGGCATCCTAGTCCAGCCATTCTGCCCGCTTCTGTATTTTGGATGGCCCACTCCTTTAATTTCATTCATCTTAAAAGAGCAACTCTGAGGCTTTGAGTGTCCTTTCTTACGGACTGGAATTTCCAACTTTCCTTCCTTTTAATCTATGCTGTGCTGTGCTTAATTAAAGGCTCTGCTCTGCTTTGCTTTCCCTTACCCCCGCCTTGCACGGTGCAGCCCTCGGCTTCCCTGATTCAGATAGCTCCACTCATGCATGTTATTTACTCTCACTGCTGATGCAGTCACAGAGTCACAATTGATTAGGAGTCAATCAATATCACAGCAATTGGCAGAGACTGACTGAGTGTTAAACCATTGATTCACCTGCAGCTGCTGTTCACCCAGCTGGCTTTCTTTTAATCTCCGATTTCCCAAAAACAAGAAAAAAAATGGAAACATATGTGTGCTTTTATTTGGTTGAGGTTTTTTTTTTTTTTTAAAAAAGATCTAATACCCAGCTTTCATAGAAGAAAATAGTTGCAGCACCTTTTCTATCTTCCAGCAACAGGCTATAAACGGAACCTGGTTAACTCAGCATTAGGTCACCAGAATAAAATGTGTGCTACTACTCTGTGGTACAGTGTGAATGAATGCTAGTTTTCTTGGGATATATTTGGCCAATCAAACAAAATATCTTGTCACCCTAGGCCACATGGGTCTGTACTTCTAGGCCAAGCAAAGTTTCACCATGCAGTCCTATAATATAAACCGGGGTCTCCAACCTTGTCAACTTTAAGACTTGTGGACTTCAACTCCCAGAGTTCCTCAGCCAGCAAAGCTGGCTGAGGTACTCTAGGAGTTGAAGTCCACAAGTCTTAAAGTTGACAAGGTTGAAGACCCCTGATATAAACAGTTTATGACTTAGAAACCTATGTGAGTTGCAATTAAACCATTTTTTAAAAGATATTTATCCTGCTTTTTTCATATACAACTCAAGGGGGCAAACATACAAATAATCCTTCCTTCTATTTTTTTCCATAATAACAAACCTATGAGGTAAATTGGGCTGAGAGAGAGAGTAATTGGCCCAAAATTACCCAGTCTGCTTTCATGCCTAAGGCATGAAATTGTAAGAAACTGTAACTGTTATGTATTAACAGTTGTACCTTTAAATATTTGAGCGGGAAATCAGCACGTTGCTGATTGGACGAAGCCTCCAGCAGAACTGTATAAAAGGAGAGGTTTTTCCCCCAGCCTGTTGCTGGGTTCACCCTATATTAAAGAGCTGTTGTCACTACCCTGGTCTCCAGCCTCGTTACTTCCAGAACCTAACATTGGCGACGAAGGTGGGATCTCGAGGCTGAGGAGAACCAGAACCGAGCTGAAGCACGATAGACCCGAACCCAGCAAATCCAGGGCAGAAAAGGCGAGATGGCCAGTTACACTCCACCCGCACCGTTCGACCCGGCTAAGGAGAAATGGGGGACGTATATGACCCGTTTCGAAAGTTTCCTAGAAGCCAACGAACTGCACGGAGTTCCCGACAACCGAAAAAGGGCTTATTTCTTAAGCCACTGCGGTCCGGAGGTCATTGACATCGCGGAAGCCCTGGCAGAGCCAACACCGTTGCAGTCGGTGTCGTGGCCAACCTTACAGACTTTGCTAAGGAACCGCCGCTAACACCGTCTAAATATGCGGCGGTTTGAATTCGGAGGCGAAGACAGATGGAGGCGAGTCTATCGGTGATTACATGGCCGCCCTGAGAAGAGCGTCAAGGACTGCGGATACCGTGATCTGGGCGAGGTGCTCCTCGAGCAACTCATCCGAGGGTCAAAGACATCCGTTCTGGCGGCGGCTGCTAGCAAAGAGCAACCTGCGCTGGCCACGCTCTGGACGAAGCCAGAGCACATGAAATGTCATCCCAAGCGGCAGAGACGCTACAGAAGCCGGTTCCACAAAAGGCGGCGCGAAGGCAACCCGGTGCACCAGGAGGAGGTTCAGACCGAATCCGGCGGTGAAGACGAGGAAGGGTCTGCCGCGCAAAAACGCGACAAAGGGGACCGAGACGAATGCGGAAGCTGCGGGGTCAACACCAGCGCCAACGCTGCAAATTTAAAGATGCGACATGTCGGTGTGGGAAGAAAGGGCACCTAGCTCAAGTTTGTCGAGCGCCCAACCTTCCGCCGAAAATTCAAATCGACCAATCAGAGCGCGGAATCGGCAAGGCGACCGCGATTGGCTCAAACAAAAAGGCGCGGATTCCAACCAAACAACGGTGGTCATAGGCGCGCCTCGACCAAAGTGGAGAAGAAGATCTTCACCAGGCCAAAAATAGAGGAGTGCGGTGCGGCTTGAAGTAGACACGGGATCAGCGATCACCATCATGTCCTGGGACACTTTGGCGAAGTCGCTGCCGTCCGTCGCGAAGCGCCACCTGCAAGCACAACGACTACGAGTCCACGACTACCAGGGGAATCGCATCCCTGTTCGAGGGACCACGTCCGTCCGAGTCGAGTACGGCCCTCACAAGAAGACCCTGCCCATCACGATCGTCGAAGGAACTCTGCCCAGTCTGTTGGGACTAGACTGGTTTCGTGCCCTGGGCATGGGAGTGACTGGCATCTACAGAAGTGACTGCAATTTGAAAGACATTCTCTTTAACGAGTTCGAAGATGTCTTCAAGGACTGCCTGGGCAAGTACAAGGGGACCCCTATTTCATTCAACCTAGACCCCCAGGTAGCCCCCATTAGGCTTAAGGCGAGGAGAGTCCCTTTTGCCCTAAAACCAAAAATCGATAAGGAGCTGGACAAGCTCATAAATCAGGGGATTTTGGTGCCAGTCGATCACGCAAAGTGGGAGACGCCAATCGTCACCCCCATCAAACCGGACGGGTCAATTAGAATTTGCGCTGACTACAAGGCGACGCTTAACAAAGCCTTACAGAAAAGCGTACCGGTTCCGTGGTGCAACACTTATTGCACTCTTTGGGGCAAGGGCAAGTCTTTGCAAAGTTAGACTTGGCCCAAGCCTACCAACAACTGCCAGTGAGCGCCCGCACAGCTGAAGCCCAAAGCGATTGTGACGCACAGGGGGCCTTCAAGTGCACCGATTGCAATTTGGGGTTAGTGTGGCACCAGGGCTGTTCCAAAACCTGATGGAACGACTACTGCAAGGGCTCCCAGGGTAGTTCCTACTGATGATGTCCTAATTTCAGGGAAAACATGGAGGAATTGGGGAGGCGTTTAAGAAAGGTCTTGAGCATTTTCCGGACAGCGGGTTAAAAGTCAAGACAAATAAATGCCAGATAGGGGTCGAATCGGTCGATTTCTTGGGCTACCGGATAGACAAGAAAGGAATTCACCCTACTGAGAGCAAGGTTAAGGCAATTAGGAAGGCTCCAGCGCCCAAAAACAAAGCAGAGCTGCAGGCATTCCTGGGATTGGTTAATTTTCGCGGTCTTTTAAAGAACAAAGCAACTGCTATGGAACCGCTGCATAGGCTCTTAGGAAAAATACTGTTTGGTCTTGGGAAAGTCAGAAAATAGGGCTTTTGAAGCAGTAAAGAACCTGCTCTCAAGTGATAGCCTGCTCATCCAATATCACGACTCACTACCCCTAGTGCTGGTTTGCGATGCATCCCCTTATGGGGTGGGGCTGTACTCAGCCATAGACTTCAAACGGCACAGAAGCCCCTATAGCGTTCTACTCTAGAACGATGTCCTCCCCAGAGAGGAACTACAGCCAATTAGACAAAGAAGCACTAGCCATTGTATCAGGGTCAAAAATTCCATGAGTATGTCTTTGGGCGGAATTTTGAAATCGTGACTGACCACAGACCGCTACTAGGATTACTGGCTGGCGACCGCCCAACGCCTGTGGCACTTTCGCCACGCTTGACCCGTTGGACTATATTTTAGCCGCTTATTCGCAAGCTGCAGCATCGACCGGGAAAGGAAGTGGGGCATGCAGACGCGTTGAGCCGATGCCCACTGCCAGGGGCGATCAAGACCCCACTCCGGGACACCCATCCTCCTTATTGACTCGTTGGACTCTGGCCCAGTCACATCAAAGGAAGTGGCTCGGGCATCATACCGGGACATTGTGTTAAGGACTGTACTCGGTTGGGTACAGAGAGGTGGCCGCTGCGCCGGGCGAACGGTTCAAAGAATTTGTTAAGAAACGAGATGAGCTCTCGGCTCAAGGGGGGTGCCTGTTATGGGGTGATCGTGTAATAATTCCTGTTAAGTTAAGGGGCAAGGTATTGGACCTCCTACACGAGGGTCACCCAGGCATCGTAAGGATGAAGGGGTTAGCTAGAAGCTATGTATGGTGGCCACTCATGGACGCAGAGATTGCTGAGAGGGTAGGGAAATGCCAAGCTTGCCAAGAGTCCAGACCGCTACCCCCAACAGCCCCTGTCAGAGAATGGGAAAAGCCCCAAGGGCCCTGGTCAAGAATCCACATTGACTTTGCTGGCCCCTTTCACGGCCAAACGTTCCTAGTGGTGGTGGACGCATTTTCCAAATGGTTGGAGATCATACTCATGAAGTCCACCACGGCCGAAGCAGTAATCGCAACCCTGCGCCACCTATTCGCAACTCACGGGTTGCCGGACACTCTGGTGTCCGACAATGGGCCACAATTCACGGCAGCCCAGTTTGAAGAGTACCTGGCAGAGGAAGGCATCCGACATGCCCTCTCTGCGCCTTTCCACCCTGCGTCGAATGGCCTTGCAGAGCGTTCCGTCCGGAGCGCTAAGGAGGCATTGTCCAGGCTCAAGCCAGGTGACTGGCAAACAAAAATAGACTTTTTCCTAGCCGTCCAGCACAGAACCCCAAGCACAGCCACTGGAAAAAGCCCAGCCGAATTGCTAATGGGACGGAAACTCCGGTGCCCACTTGACCGTTTGAACCCCCATTACACACCCGAGGGTTACAAGGGGGAACTAGAAAAGACAAGGGAAATGAGATTAGGCGACCGGGTGTGGGCCCGAAACTATGGGGACGGCCCGAGTTGGGTCGCAGGACAAGTAACAAAGATAACAGGCCCAAAATCGTACGTGGTAGAGCTACCAGACAACCGAGTGTGGCGGCGCCACATAGATCAGTTAAGGAAACGAATAACTGACCAAACCAAACCAATAGAGACAGGTAATGACCAATACCACTTTGAATCCACAGCTGACAATGACCCGGGGGAGGCGCAAGACTTAGCTGAGGTCCCAGAGTTCCAGCGACGCCATCAGGTCCCCGAGGGAAGCAGCAGGGAAAATTCAAAAATTAATCCAAGGCGGATGGCCAAGAAAAAGAGTCGGCCAATAATCCGGAGCCCGATGGCCCAGAGAAAGAGCTGGGAGGAGAAAACAGCCCCTCCGACCAGCTCAAAACACCACCCAGAACTGAACCGCGCAGGTCAGAAAGAACTAGGAGACGCCCAGGTTATTTGCGTGACTACGTCGAAAAATAACATGTAAATAAATATGTAAATAGAGACAAAGTGTTTTCTGGGAGGGGAGGAGTGTTATGTATTAACAGTTGTACCTTTAAATATTTGAGCGGGAAATCAGCACGTTGCTGATTGGACGAAGCCTCCAGCAGAACTGTATAAAAGGAGAGGTTTTTCCCCCAGCCTGTTGCTGGGTTCACCCTATATTAAAGAGCTGTTGTCACTACCCTGGTCTCCAGCCTCGTTACTTCCAGAACCTAACAGTAACCATTGTAAGACAGATTTATATTTTAAAATAAATCTAGAAGGGTCTTCTGAGGACTACAGTAAACATTTGCTAGGAATATGTCCATGTCAGAAACCCTTGAATATATTAAATGTGAAGAATGAGCAAAATGCCACTAAAAAGATAAATCAAAGGTTTAGAAATGAATTGATACGACAAGATTAAGCGCCAAATAAAGAAAGATTATATATTATTATAATTATAAATGAACCAAAAAGAATCACACATGTGGAATTGTTTATAAATTTATTAATGTTGATTTTCTGTGACTAGTGACACTAAGATTTGACAGTTATATTTCTTAATGTGTGTGTGTGGAGTTTATATATAAGTATGTATGTGAGTGTGTGTGTGTGTGTGTGTGTGTGTATACATATATATACATACATACATACACATACATACACATATGTGTTTACATACATATACATCAGTGGTGGGTTTCAAATTTTTTTACTACCAGTTTTGTGGATGTGGCTTGATGGGTGTGGCATGGCTTGGTTGGCATGGCTTGATGGGTGTGGCAGGGGAAAGATACTGTAAAATCTCCATTCCCTTCCCACTCCAGGGGAAGGTTACTGCAAAATCCCCATTTCCTCCCGATCAGCTGGGGAGTCAGGAGGCAGAGAATAGATGGGGATGGGGCCAGTCAGAGGTGGTATTTACCAGTTCTCTGAACTATTCAAAAATTCTGCTACCGGTTCTCCAGAACTGGTCAGAACCTGCTGAAACCCATCTCTGATATACATATACACATGTATACATGTATGTATGTATATATATGTGTGTGTGTGTACATATACATAGGTATGTGCATAGCAGTAATTGAATGTGATGATTCAGGTTTTTAAAGTTATCTGTGCCTTCTGGAGGCTATAGATAATAATCATCCTTAGTTTGGCAGGTTCAGATATCTAGAGTATAACTATGTGACTAAGAAGTCAAGAGGGCAAAGTTATAACCTGCAGGTTTATGCCTGAAAATAATATAGATTAATAATATATGTTAATGGACTATTGAATGAACTCTAAGAATATGTCTGATATTAACTCTATATAACTTACATGTAAAAGTGGCTTTAATAATTACACCTACAATTTATTTGTTATGCCCTGGTCACAAAATGAACTACTCTAATTGAATCTACATGGAAGTGACCTTGAAGAGTATTTAGAAACTTCAAGTGGTACAAATTGTAGCAACGCAGGAAGTTATATATGTGTGCCTAAAATGGCACTCTTTAAGCCTCTGCTACGCAATCTGCATTGGATATCAGTCAGCTCCACATCTAATTCATAGTGCTGATTTTGATTTTGAATAACTTCATGGTGTGGGGCTGAGATATTTGAAAGATCGCCTTTTTCTGATTACAGGAACTCATTCCATCTGATCAGACAGGAGCAGGGGTGAAATGCTCCTGGTTCTGACTGGATCTGGCAATCCGGTAGCAATCGTGGATAGTGGTTCGGCGATCCGGTAATGATGGCGGAGTGAAGCTCTGCCTATCTGCCTAGGTGTCATTATTTCCTGGTTAAAACCAGGAAGTAATGTGTTTTTTACCTTCTGTGCATGCGCAGAAGGGTTCGTGCATGCGCAGAAGGTCTACACGTGGATGTCTGCACTTCCAAACTGGTAAGGAAGGTAAGTAGATTTCACCCCTGGACAGGAGGGGCAGATTATGGAATCCAGGAAATGAGCCTTTTGTATCATGACACACACTTTATGAAACAGGGAGACAGACTAGCCCTAAAGTCTCTCAAGCTGTGGTTTTTTCCATCTGTCCTGGGGGTGCCTTGGAAACTGCAAGGTGGCTTTATGGAATATGAGTTTTTAAATACTCTCCCATGTTGCATCACATATATGTTTTATGGCTATTAAATTCTAAGTTTTGTTCTTTTTAGTACATGTTCCGTAGAGCCGCACAAAAATATAGAGCTGTATACTGTACCTAGTCACTCAGCATCTAGTATGCTTGCAAACGATATGCCAAACATGGTGCCTAGATAGCAGAAGACTATTGGGTTTCAACCGTGCCTCAGGCATGAAAGCCAGCTGGGTGACTTTGGACCAGTTACAGCCACCCAATTCATAGGGTTAATGTTGGAATGAGGGAAGAGGAGGCGGAAATATAGATATGTTTGCTGCTTTGATTTATATATACACAATTATAACAACTATAACCAATTATATATGATATTATTTATTTTTATTTCATTTTATTTGTACCCCGTCTTCGCTACATATTCCAAGGATGCCCTTTTAGTCTTCAGGCATCGGGGAAGGAGTCCATATCATTGCCATCTTGGGGATTGTTCTCCATAAGGAGAATGTGACCTACAAATTGGATTTTTCTGTCTTCATGGAAGACTTAAAGACTCTAAACTTCATATGGAAAGATGTTGAAATACTCACCCAAAATTGAAAATGCTGGAGATCCCTTGCTGTCCAATATTGCACATAGCATGGGAGGATTCTAATGCTAATACTAATGCATCCCCTCTTTATTATTTTTAGAAATAACCCAAAGCAGTGAACGTATCCAGCACACATTCCTTCTCCTAATTTCTTCACAATAACAACCCTCTGAGGTACATTGTGCTGAGAGAGAGAGTAACTGGCCCAAAGTAATCCATCTGGTCTTCATAGCTAAGTTGGACTAGAACTCACCGACTCTTACTTTCTAATCTGTTGCTTTAACCACTAGACCAAACTGGCTGAATGGCTAGATATCTGTATATAGATCCTCTCCTCTGTGTGTGCGTGTGTTTGTATATTGTGTATGGAGGGAATAAATAATAATAAGCCTGGACAGAAGACCAGAAAAATAGATGAAAATAAATCATGCCCTTTATTCATGCTGGTGATGTTGACTGAGTTTACTTACCGAGAAAAACAGTGGAATGGAAGGTTGCAAGTGCATGTTTGAAGAACAGAAAAGAGCATTAGAAGAATAGCTGAAGGGTGGTAAAGAAAAATACACTGAAGCTAGTAGACCATGAAGGCTACTGAATACCAAGAGTCCAAACCGGTGGTAAAATCTGAACCGGTTTGCTACCGGTTTGCTGGCCACGCATGCCTGCTGTGAGCCAAACCTATGCTGCATGCGCATGCATAGTGCATGCCAAAAGGAGGCTTGGGAAGGTAAGTAGAACAACAGGGGGGGATTAGATGTGCCGCTGTTTCCTGCTTTCTAGCAAAGCTAATCCCCATAGCACAGCTGATCATTGGAAATACCGGTTCGGAGGAACCAGTAGCTTTTAAAAAAAAATTAAATACCAGTTCAACCGAATTGATAGTTAATTACCGGTTCAGTCGAACCGGTAGCCTTTTTTTTTACTACCGATTCGCCTCAACCGGTAGTTTTTATCACTACCGGTTCGTCCTAACTGGAGCCAACTGGTAGCTTTTCATCTCTGATCCAAACTGACCTACAAGAAAGACTAAATGAAGATCAGAAAAGGGACATGGGAAAATAAAGTATCGCAGTACATAAAACAAAAATACCAGGAGAAATAGATAATTACAAGATCTGGCAATGGCTAATTCTGGCTCCACAAGACCAAGCCTTATGAACAAATGCATTCAAAGCCAGAATTGACAAGACAGTAATAGACAACAAATGCTTCCTCTACAAAGAAGCTGAAGAAATAGTGGACCTTATTAGCTGCTGCAAGTCAGACACAGACTGACTACAAGGCCATGACAAAGTAGCAACAACAATGCATTGGCGTATCTGCAAGAAAAACCATTTACCAGCAAGTAAGGACTTCCACTAGAAAATACACAAAATCATAGAAAATGAAGAAGCTAAAATAATCTGGGACTTTAGAATTCAAGCAGATGAGCACCTACCATATAACACCTCAGGCTTAACTGTTGTGGTCCGCCGGCAGCCTGCGGAGCTGGCAACGGAGTCAGACAGCAATGAGGCTCAGGAAAACATGGGACAATCCTGGAGGCTGGGGAAGGCCCGGATTAGGGTACTGTGTTGGAGGCTGAAGTGGGGCCAGGGCCATCGGGGAATGATGTGCGGACTCCAGAGCTTCCAGAGGCTGGCAGTAGTGAGGCAGAGGAACAGGAGGAGGCTGTTCCTAATGCATGCATGAGAAGAGCTGCCAGAAGGCAAGAGCAGCTAAAGCAAAGAGGACGACTCAGGAGTAGGGCCATGAGATGATTGGCCCCTCCCATAAAGCTTAAAAGACCAGCAACGGCTCTTGAGCTCTTTGCCGGAAAACAACGTTGATAGCTTTGTCTTGTTGCTTTCGTTTTGTATCGGCGTCTTCTGAACTTTTGCCAAGGAAGGCCTTTGGCAGTTTGCCTAATTGGACCAAGGTTGGACTGAGGAATTGTGTTGGGAAGAATTTGCTTTAGTTTAGTTGAACTACACTGAGAATGAGTTAATTCTCAGCTGTTATAATAAAGTTTGTTTGTTTTTACACTGACTGAGTTTCCTACTACCTACTTGGGCCTGGGTGACAACATTAACAACTGTAGATAAGAAAAGCAAAATGTCTGGATAGTGGATGTGGTTGTACCAAATAAAAGTTGAATGACTATGGCAAAAGAAAGCGAAGATCGTACCAATAGAAATAGGCACCTTAAGTGCAATTTCAAAGCAACTGGGGCATCACATGAGCACTATCAGCATTGACAAAATAACTACCAGTCCGTTGCAAAAGGCAGCTTTATCTGGAACAGCTCACATCCTGCAATAATACTTTTAATACCATCGAACATCCACATCTATCTGTCCCAGGTCCATGGGAAGGACTTGATAAAAATGTCAAATCCAGTTCTCAATATCTGGCTGACTGTGTGACCAGCCATAATAAATATTATTATTTTGTACATGGATGTCTATTGAGGCATGGTATATTTAACCTTAATCCTGGGTTTTATTTAATTCGAGAAGATTTTAATTTGGGTTTGGTAGGGCTGTAGTAGATTCAGTCGACCTAGAATGCATTTCTCAGTTCATAGGTTTGACCTAAATTGGAATTATGGCTAATTTCTGAAATACCATAAACCTTTGTGGTTTTCCAACATTATGTCTTTTAAAAAGAGGGATAGAGAGATATCGGGATCATCTACTCAGTACAGCAGTAATTGTTAAGTTACAGGTTATTATTAAGGTACAGATTATATGTGATCAACTTTAAAGAAACACTTACCTTACAGGTGTAAGATGCTTCTTTTTTGAGAAGTGTTATGGCAGATCTACTTTGAACTGTTTTGATTTAATGTTACAAGAACAACCACAAACCATTATTACAACCTTTTGGCCAGAGAACACAACATAGAAACATACTGTATACACCTTAAAATTATTTGATGATTAAACATGGCTCTTGAAGGAATATCTCATTGGACATTTGATCAAAGCAACAAAGATCTTGAAAGATCTGTTTGGCTATCATCATCATCATCATCATCATCATCATCATCATCCAGTTTTCCTAACAATTCAACTCTCCAACGTCTTTATATTAAATGCAGCATCTTTTCATTTATGTTGTGGTACATTTACGCCTCTACAATTATCTTTCACTTTTAATTGCTCTGTCCGAAAGTTAATGTAGGCTTCTCAACAAGGTCAAACTATTGTCAGGATTAATTGAATCACCACCTCATTTGCTTTACACTTGAGGCAGCCTCTAGGATTGCTCAATAAAACATCAGTTAGCTTCACAATGTCAATTCATATTTACTTGATCATTCATTACAACTTGCAGACTTTCCCTTGGGTACATTGCCCTGTGACTACTTCTCTATTTTCTTTCTGATTGTTTGATTATCCTTTACAATTTAGTCTTGCCTGTAGTGAAATTTTTATTGATTCTTCTTGTGAACGTATGGAGAAGGCATCTGCTTCCCCCTCCCCCCAAAGCTACCCTTTATCCTGTAATTCATCAGCCTTGTTTTCATGGAGTTTATTTAGTTATTAGCATTTGTCGTTCTTCATATAGTCCCACACAAAAATATTGCTAACAAAAATAAAAAGAATTTAAATAATTCAAAGGAACCAAAACAAGTAAAACAGGTTTTTTCCCATAATATTTATTTACCAATTAACAATGAAGTTATCATAAAATGAAAGAGTGATAATATATTAAGATTAAGCAATCCATTCTAACAGCAGAAGTATATAATTACAAATTAAGTAACAGGAAAATTATATCGTAGGTAAGACTAAATGCTGCCCATGTTGCAATCCTGAAGGTAAGGCCTTCTACCTTCAGTAGAAATAACTTTTTCTAATTAAAGCCAGAGGTCTGTTTTTCCAGGCCAGGTGAAAATGAATTAGCCTGTAGGTCTCTGAATTTTACAAACACTTGTTCTGTAACAAATTTAGAAATTTGATTGATAGAATGAATGAATGAACGAACGAATGAACGAACGAATGAATGAATGAATATGTGCCATCAGGTCTGGGTCAATTCTTAGCAAACAAAGATTTGGTCCTGTTTTTTTCCAAGAGAACCTGGCCCCCAAGTTGGTCTTTTAATGCTTCCCAATAGATTTGTAATGTTTATTCAGTGAATTACCAGCAAAATTTACAACATATATAACATAAAAGTCAAGCCAAACAGATGAGGTAAAATACCAACATAACATGGAACCTCTAACAAAAAAAGGAACATAAGCTACTATAATAGTACGTATTAATAAACAAGTGTTAATCTAAAATATTATGAACTATAGAATAAAAGTACAAGTCACCTAAAAGAAAATAGCATAGTTTGTAGAATCTGTACCTTACATCTTAAATGGTGAATAAAATAGAAGTGGTAATATCCGTGACCACTTATATCTTATTTTCATTGTGAATTACTGCATGAAAAATGTTGCAGTCATTTACCAGCACAAGGAAATTTATATGCAAATATCCAAACTGAATTAGCAATACCAGGTAGTTAAGGGAGAAACATAAAAACAATTTTTCACTAAAAGCAATATGTTTTTAAAAAAGAATGCTATGATGCGACAACACAGAATTTGGTTACTGAATAAGTAATGAAAGATTTTAATTCTTCCAGAGGATGATTCACACAGAAATTGGCTTGCCTTCCTAGAAATATACATATTGGGGCAGAATGTAAATAAAGCTAATATCGCTGTAGAATTTACAATGTAATAATAGGTGAAGAATGAATTCAGTCTTCCTGTCACCTCTTTAGCAGGTCTGCTTAGTTAATGGGTAACTCCATTTATAAATAACATATATCATAACATAAATAACAAGGAAAACTATCACACTCCTGTTCCTGAATATTGAACATCTTTTCGACTAAAACATTAATCTCCCCCAAAACTGTGAAATTCAAATTTCATTCTTTGCATACTCGAAATGTTATTTTTGCAATTTCCATAAACAGTTTGCTTTCGGTTTTATTGCCAATTTTCTATCCCTAGAGCCTCACCTGTTGATCAGGAGTTTTAAAAATTAGCAGATTCCACAACAGGAAAAAGTTTGAATTTACTCTAAATCAGGGGTGTCAAACTCGATTTCATTGAGGGCTGCATT